>NW_010238083.1:0-27586 GCF_000690775.1 Eurypyga helias | reverse complement strand
AGAAATTGTCACTTTTAAGTGACATTTTATGTTACAAGGTACACAGGAAAGCATTGTTTAGATCTTCAATGGCTTCAGAAAACTAATCTCCCATTTTTTTTAACTAGTTTCTTTAATCTGGGTGCAGAGTGCGGAAAGAAGTTGGCTCACTGAGAAAGTCACCACAGGACTGGAGGAAGTTTATCTGCTCCTGGTGTTTTTTCTGGCCTGTCGTGCTGCCGGTCACAGCTTTGACAGCTGAGTTTGTGCAAGAGCTTCAACCAAACGTGACTGTAGCTCATCTTTCCGCTCACCTGCGAGTCACTGGCTGGTGTATTCCCATTGCTTTGATAACAGGGTGATTGCATTAAGATCATGGGAGCATCAGGACACCAACAGCCAGGTGCTCTCCAGAGCTATTTGAGCTAAAAGTTAAGTTGGGGAATTAGATGATCTTTAAGCTCCCTTCAAACACAAACCATTCTATGATTCTATGATTCTAAGAAATTCTTCCCAGAGAGGGTGGGGAGGCTCTGGCACAGGTTGCCCAGAGAAGCTGTGGATGCCCCATCCCTGGATGTCTTCAAGGCCAGGCTGGATGAGGCTTGGAGCAACCGGGTCTGGTGTAATGATTCCCTGCCCATGGGAGGGGGGTTGTAACAGGATGTTCTTTAAGGTTCCTTCCAACCCAAACCATTCCATGATTCTGTGATTCTCTGTGGATGATTTGAACTTTACTAGGAGCTCCTGTTTTCCCTCAGAGGAGCCCTGTGTCCTGCCTGCACACAGAACCGACGCCAGCTGCTGGGCGTTACCAGGCAGATGAGAAACGCTGCCAGCTCTAACCAGGGATTAATACTAGAGAAGGACATGGAGGGGTCAGTGCATCTCTCATGGCATTAAGCCAATGCCATGTGTGTGCGGAATGAGACCAAGTGATGGGATGGCCCTGTTTCTGGAGACCACCAGGACATTTCCAGGAGCTGTGAGACCTCTGGAAAGACATAACATTATGTTTTTGGGTGCACTTCTGCCTTGCAAAATCCCTGAGGCAGGGGATGCCACTGCTGCTTGCCTCTCTAAATACCATTCAGTCTTACCATGCCAGGGAGGAGTATACAAAAGGTAATTACTCTTACTATGGGGACCTGACACCAAGCTACTCATCCTCAGGGATGAGTACACTGATGCTAGTCACCACGAGTCTTGCACACAGGACAGATTTTGCATAGGAGCTAATAGGGTATGTCGTGGGTACCTCATACCTTCAAGGCATGGTTAGTAGCTATATAAAAGCTCTGCTCCTATTAGAGCTCACTGGTCACATCACAAAGCTGTTCTCAACAGGGAGCTGGGTAAGTCTGGTTTGCGCTGAGCCTCTGTAGCTGCTGAAGTGCAGATTTGTTTCTGTTGCTTTACATATAGAAAATGCTCTATGGGAAAACTTTTTAAAACCAGTTGGTTGGAGTTGTTGGGTTGGAGTGGGACTGTGTTTTTACCTGCCCAGGTGCTGGACATACAAGTCCAAGAGATACTCCTGAAAAATGTGAGGAAAGGTTGTTAGCAGCAATTAGGATGCTGCTACTGTTGTGTGCTTCTGAGGGTGCCTGACAACAGTCAGAGCAGCTTTGATTTATCAGGAAGAATAATGCTAGAAGAGCTGCAAGCAGTTTTGTGTTCAGTTGTGGTATCGCTACCCTTTAATTGGCTTTGGTTCCCTAATGAGCATGAACTTTGTGATGCTAGGACTTAGCTGTGAACCTCTGCTTGCCTGTGGTGTGACAGGATCACCAAGCAGGGGCGCCTTGGGTGCTTTTTGCTGTCCTGCTGGGGCAAATGTGACCAGAGGTTCAGAGCTTGGCCTGAAAGTTAGGTCTTTTTCTTGATGCATCAGCAAGAGGTCAGAGGCACTTGCCAATGGAAAGCAGGAGGGGAAAACTGGATTTAATGATTGAAAGGCAGCTCTGTGGTCAGCCATAGAATCATAGAATCATAGAATGGTTAGGGTTGGAAGGGACCTTAAAGATCATCTAGTTCCAACCCCCCTGCCATGGGCAGGGACACCTTGCACTAGACCAGGTTGCTCAAAGCCACATCCAGCCTGGCCTTGAAGACATCCAGGGATGGGGCATCCACAACATCTCTGGGCAACCTGTTCCAGTGCCTCACTGTTCCAGCCATCCCTCTGCTGACTTCCAAGATCAGTTTTCTCCTGGGAAGGTCCAGGTGATGGGGAGGGACTTGCAGTCTGGGGAGGTATTTAGTGCTTAGTGTCTCTGAATTTCCCCACTATTTGACTTCATCACATGTTTCAGAGTTAAAAATGATGGGTTGGATCCTCAGCTGCTGCCTCCATGGTTTTGAGACTGTGGCATAGGCAGGACGTGTCTCCAGTACTCTGTGAAGCCATGGTCCTGTGGCAGGGGCAGCAGCAGGACTGCAAGAAACCGAGATGGCTGACTGTCTAAAGGCTCTGCTTTCTCACGTGTCGTTCCAGTCCTGCCAAAGCCTCACTGAGATGTCGTGCTACTTACAGCAGTGCCTCCCTCCCATCTACCAGGACCCCATCTCCATCAAGTGCCCACCAATGTACGGTGCCAGACAGCTGCCAGTGCCTACCTGGCACTCAACACTGTGCTCCCCACAGTATGTGAGCCCCTGCGTCCCCCGGCAGCGGATCATGTCCTCCAGCTTCTCCGAACAGCAGTGTGTGACCAAGTGCATGCCGCGGCAGCAGCATGCAACCAAGTGTGTGCCGCAGCAGTGCGTGACCCAGCGCATCCTACAGCAACCATGTGTAACTCGGTGCGTAACAACTTGCGTGCCGCAGCATCAGTGTACAACCAAGGCTGTGTTGCAGCAGCCTTGCGTGACCAAGTGTGTGCCACAGCAGCAGCATGCAACCAAGTGTGTGACTGCCTGTGCCCCCCAGCAGCAGTGTGTAACCAAGGGCATTCCACAGCAGCAGTGTGAGACCAGGTGCATGACCACGTGTGTGCCACAGCAGCCATACCCGACCAAGGGCATCCCGCAGCAGCAGTGCGCAACCAAGTGCATCCCGCAGCAGTGTGTGACCACGTACACCCCCCAGCAGCCGTGCGCGACCAGGTGTGTCACCACGTGTGTCCCTCAGCAGCGTGCAACCAAGTGTGTCTCACACCGCTTTGTGACCTCGTGTGCCCCACAGCAGTGTGCAACCAGGTGTGTGACCAAGTGTGTCCCACAGCAGTGTGCCACCAAGTATACTACCATTTGTGTCTCACAGCAGTGTGATACTTGTGTCCCACAGCAGTGTGTGACCAAATGTGTCCCCCAGCAGCCGTGTGCCACTAAGTGTGTCCCACAGCAGTGTGAGACAACTTGTGTCCCACGGCAGCAGTGTGCCACCAAGTGTGTCCCCCAGCAGCAGTGTGCCACCAAGTGTGTCCCACAGCAGTGTGTGACTAAATGTGTCCACCAGCAGCAGTGTGCCAAGTGTGTCCCACAGCAGTGTGAGACAACTTGTGTCCCACGGCAGAAGTGTGCCAAATGTGTCCCCCAGCAGCAGTGTGCCACCAAGTGTGTCCCACAGCAGCAGTGCGCACCCAAGTGTGTCCCCCAGCAGCAGTGTGCCACCAAGTGTGTCCCCCAGCAGCAGTACGTACCCAAGTGTGTCCCCCAGCAATGTCAGTCGGGTGGAGTGAAAATTTCAAGTCACTCTAAAAAGTACTGCTCTGCTTCCAAATGGCCCTGGTGAAAAGGATCAGGGGAAACGAAGGTCCACAGAGAAAGAACAAGGTACACCTTTGGGGCAGGGGTTACTTATCTCTTTGTACCACCTGCCAACTAGTTCCTATTGCTTAAATCTGTTTTATCTCTGGTTTTCAGTACTTCCCTCTATTTTGGGCCAGGGTCCGAAACTATTTCTATGGCTGTGCTCCAGGTGCCTGTGGCTTGTACCTTAATCTGCTACAAGGCATAGTTTAGTGGGATGCTATTAAATTCTCACCTAAATGAAGTGAATAGTGATTAAAAAAAAAAAAAAAAAAAAGAAGAAACTGAAATGTCTAATGAGTCCAGATCATGACAGCATCAAGAGGCAGTGTGGCTGGCAGAGGGCTGGCCTGTCCCCAGCTCCAGGTTTGGTCCTGGCCTTGGGAGGCAATGTTCAGGTTTAACTTGAATTCCATGAGGCTGCTGTTTTCACTCATAGATTTGGAAGCCTAATGTAAATTTGCTAAGCAAACGGTATACGAATCTTACTCTAATGGCCTTCATTTCGGAAGGCGGCCAGAAATCCCTGCTCCTTTAAAACTCTGCGCTGGCTTCAGCAGAGTACCCAAACAAGACAGGATTTCTCGCTTAGTGAAGTTGGCCCTTGCTAAAATTTTATACATGAAGGTTTTTAGTCACTTGGTTGCTTTAAATGAGACAGAAAACACAACTTGAAAAAAAAAGTAAGTCTTTGAAATAACACTGAAAGTTGTAGCACGACTATTTTAAATGTTTGAGCTATAAAAGGGAACAACTATGTTCTTCCTGCTGCCTAAAGATGTGTACTGTACACTGTACTGAAAACAAACCATATATATGTATACTTATATTATACATATATATACTTAAATAAATATACTTGTCTGACCTCAGATTAAATATCTAGTCTTCCTGCCTCTGGTGGTTCTTCTTTATGAAATACAGTGAACTCCTGTCTGAAAAATACAGAAATTGTCTAATATGCCCTATCATTAAGAAAATGAGTAGTAGCTCACACAAAGTAGATCATGCATATTTGGAAGGCAAAGACAAGTGTTGCAAGAGGAAGAGGAGGGTGTGACCAGAGCCAGGACGCTGCCCTGCATCCTGACCCGCTCCACCCTTGCTCTGTGACCTTGGGGTGCCACCACGGTCTGCTCTCTGAAGGCAAGGACGTGCCCAAGACCTGAGCACCTAGCGCTGTTGACATGGCGTCTGGCTGCTTCCCCAGGGTACTTAGTGGGTCACAGAGGGAGCTGACCCTTTTCACAGCTTCTCCTGAGTATCCAGGACAATACTTTGGCTCAGAGAGTCAGCATGCAGGAGCAGCAGTGACCATGGCACTCCTTCCACCTTGCAGATCCAGGGATGCTCTCACAACACAGAGTTTTGTGTTCCCTTTAAAACCAAGAAACGAGAAATGCTGTGGCCCTCTGAGGAGTTGTCACATCCTTTTGACTTTTCCATAGAAGCCAGGGCCCAGGGGATCATTAGTAAAACCTTCCTGGGTGGTGCATAGCTGGCTGGTGCAGGACCTCATCTCACAGGCTTGGAATGGACACCAGAGCACTGGGCTCATTTTGGAGGTTGTTGTGATGGAGTCTGGTTCTGACCCTGGCTCTGACTTGGCTGTGCCAAGTGACCACAGTGCAGTGTGCCTCAGTTTACCCTGTGCTTAATTGGGAATAATAATACCCCACATAACAATGTCCCATGTGGCACTATGTGTCTCTCTGAGATGAAAAGACTTTATAGATGCTAATTAAGAGCATTTGGATGACAGGGCACGATGTTATCATCGGGTTAATATTTTGCTACCTGCACTGGAAACACTAAACTGGATACTAGCATTACTTGAAGGCTACTTGAGCTGGAGCTTGCCCAGGAACTGTGTTTATGGAGCTTATAAAATTCATTAATCTGCGCTCTGGTGCCAGCTTGATTCCTGAAAACCTGGGTCAGATCATTTAACATTAAAATGGGCGTTGTATTTCAAGGGTGTGAAGCACAATGAAAATTAGAGAAATCCAGGTTGGACTCGGTGTTTTGTCATCAGTTCTGAAGAATAGGATAAGCCTAGAGGAAGCATTCTTTCCACTGTTTTTTGTAGCTCTCGAAATGTTGGCATCAACTGGGAAAACATGTACTTTATCTGTGTTTTTCTCTATGATACTGAGTGAAATTTTTTTGTTGGAAAATCAGAAATGCAAATAACAAACCTACCTTCAGGCTTCTGGATTTTCTGGTGAAAACAGAAATAGAAAATGTACTCAGTAGTTCATAAGCCAGAAGTCAATGTCTATCTGCTTCAAATTACCCTAGCATAGAATTATTTAGGTTAGAAAAGACCCTTAATATCATTGGGTCCAATAGTAAATGTAACATTGCCAAGTCCACCAATAAATCATGTCCCTAAGCGCCACGTCCACATGTCTTTTAAATATCTTCAGGAGTGGCAACACAGCAGCATCCCTGGTGCTTCATATCGTTGAGAAATTTTCCACCTACTCCATTAAAAGTTAACTTCTTTCACCTCTTTTTATTTCAATGTGTGGGACCTGACCTGAATTCCCAGCATACTGGAACCCAAGTCATAGATGTCAGATTTGCATTACAAGTTTAAAAAGCCAGAGCCTTTGCTCATGTACATATGACTACGTAAAAATGCATTCCCTGTTGGCCCTTATGCTCATGCCACTGTTAATTTTCCCTTGGGATTATGTTTGGCATAAACAGGGAACAAGAGGAGGGATGAGTGGTGCAGCAGAGCAAGAAATGTGATTTGTGTTGTCAGGACATGAACCTGGTTTGATTTAGCCGCTTTTCCCCTGGCTGCCCCAGTGCTTCTGCTCGTCCCTTCTCCCTTTTGTTGTGCCGGAAAAGCGTCACCTCTTTCAGCAGGTTATTCACTTTGTGGCAAGTCCTTTTGGGTAGCCGCCTTGCCCTTAGCCCAAGGCTTTCTCAGTCCCCATCATCTGTCTCTTTCCTGGATTCCCTGTGTAAGTGAAGGAAGTCTGCATGCCACAGTAATTACGGTCTGCAAAAAGGTCGCTGAGAGTCCTTCCTGGACGGTGCTTTCAAAGGCACCAGAGGGACTTGTGCATGCAACTCCCATGGAAATGTAGAGTACCCTGGGCAGTGGCCTCAACTGCAATCATCTTCTGGGTGGAAAGGTGTGTTTTACCTGGCCTGGATTTGCAATGGGCAGGCATGGGGTTTCGTAGCATGAGGGCCATGAGTGGCCCCTGGCCTTCGCTGGCTCAGCATGTTGGATCAGGAGGTTCCCCGTGACGGAACTAACAGGATGTCCCAGCAGCACCGCGTCGCGATGGCAGCCTCACAGAGTGAGGACAGCCATTCCCACCGGTGTTAAGCTGCACGTGGCTCGGCCAGGACTGGCAGGCAATTAGAGCATCACCCAGCCAAACCGCCTCACTCCCCTAGGGCACTTTTCCACTGTATAAAAGCTCTGCCATCGCGAGGCTTTCCTAGGCACTACTCTCCGGTTGTTCTCACTGATGAAGTGGGTAAGTGTGGCTTTTAATGGAGCTCCTGAAATGCTGTTTTATTCCTGGGTGGCCGGTGCAGTCCTGCCTGTGTACTTGTGGAGAAGCATCTCTGCGGGATGCTGCCTTCAACCCCGACATGCGCAGCTCTAACAGCTGGAGCATCTCCTCCATGCTAAACTGAAGAATATGGGGAAAACACTTCCAGATGGACTGTCAAGTCAGGAGTGGGATTTGTGGGCTTTTCTATGCTTTCTATTAGTTCTAGTCCAAAGGAGGCTATTGACTACAGGCTTGATCCTGGCAGGAGTCAGATACAAGACTGCGTGCAAAAAGGCAGCTCCTCTAAAGGAAGTGGCATGGAGAAATTTGTTGCCATTTTATGGAATTTAAACAAAGCTACTTTTCAGATAATAGTAAGATGCTGACCACCTTCAGAGCCAATGTGAAAGTCAGCGGAGAGATGGTCTAGCTAAGCCTGAACATGTTAAAATTTCTATCTAGGCTAACTGATAAAAATAAGCCTGAGATGCAAACAACTCCCTGGAAGTAAACAATCCCCCCTACTTTAGAAGCTTTTTATCTTGAGGAGCATCACCAGATACTCTGGCATTGTACCTAGCAATTGCTATCGCTGTTTTCCCAAAGGTTGTTTTTATTAGTCGATGATTAGTAAAAGTGTAATGATAAGTTTTCCTAATGATAGTAGCACACAGCATTGTTACTGCTAATAATCACCCAGTGATAGGCTTTTGGAAGATAAAATGCTGGACTGTAATTATAGACAGAACTAGACTATTCAGAAAATGCAGTTTCTTTATAGTTGTTTGATTATATGCCTTAATCTCCAAACAATGCTAAATGAAAAAAGTATTTTCGATCAAAGTACCTTTCCCATGTTAGTGGTTCCAGTGCCTGTTGTGCTCAAAATAAGCCTGTTAAAAACTCAGGAAGCTCCCTGAAACTGGCATTTTCCAAGTGGAGAATGATGCGGGATGGTTTCTCCTACAACTCCCAGAGCCAAGGAAAAGTGGGATACTTCACAGTGGTGGCAGGAAGAAAGTGTGGAGCTCCAGATGGTGCCACCTGACCCCTTCCCCAGGGATGGGGTCTCGGCTAGACTCCCCTTTGTGCTGCTTGAACAAGGGCTGCCAGGATCAGCTTTCACTATCAGAGCTGCTATGCTAGGCATTTTGACAGTGGGTCTTCGAGTTGCCATAACAAAACCAGGACACTATGGCCTGGTATGACTGTCTGCAGGACTGGTGACTGCTTTAAATGGGTATAATTCTCTCATCTCAGTGAAACTTGACCAGTTAACACTGAGATTTTGCCTTGATATCTTGTCCTTTCCTGCTACGGTTTCACCAAATACTTAAAACCAATCCTGTTTTATTTCCTCTTTTCTTGAAGATGCCTACACAATAGTACGAAGCAGGGAGTGCAAGGCTTGCAGAGGCAGTGAAGCTCATGCTGTGGTAGCAGGCTCAGAGCCTGTAATTTCACACTACCAGCCCAGTAAACCCTTGTGGGACAGTGCATTGGCAGGCAGGCAGGTCATACGTGCTGAGCTGTGTGTGTCTCAAACCTATCCTTAGCCTCAGCTGGCTATTTTAACCTCAGCTTGGGTTTGCCTGCATGAACTGCAGCCACACCTGAGTATTACAGCATGGACACACCTTTAATTTTGGCTTGCCTTTCATCTCTGCTGCTTGAGAGTTGCAGGACATCATAAACCTGAAAGGACATCCCAATGGGGACACAGGAAGTTCCCAGGAAGTAAGACAGGGAGTCATAATGTCACTTCTCCTTAGTAAAATGCCTTGATGGACACTTAGCTGGTCCTTGAAGGGTGCCATGAAAACTCTCCAGTTTGCTTGACTCCAATCCCTGCTTGTTTCTGGGCTTTTAGGAAAAGGGTGTGGGGGCAGGAACCGAGAACAGACTCTCCTCTCCTCATCTGGGTAATCACAGCCTTGAGTTACTGAGAGCCTGTGACCTTCAGGAGAGTCAGGGTGTGGGCTTACCCTGTTGAGTTGCCGGCAGGGAAATGCCAAGTCCTGCATCACAAAAAATAGCTGATGCCAATGTGAACTGTCTGTCTTTCTCCGGCTTCTTTCAGGCATAAGCACCCTGTGTGACCATGCACTATTATGGGGAGCGGTATAAACACCTGTACCTGCCGGGATCAGGCTGTATCACTGAAAGCATCCAGCAATGCACACCCCAGTCTGATGCGTGCAGCACCACCTGCCATCCAGTGAGCGTGATCAAGAGCCCGATGCCAACATGGCAAAGCTACACTCAACCTTTCACTTACATGTGCCCACAGCCCAGCATGACGCAGACATCTCTGCTGTCTTGCCAGCCCTACGTGCAGCAGTGTGTCCTGCTGTACCCTGAGCCTTGCGAGACCACTCGCCTTCTGCCCTGCAGGAAGCCCAGCATGAAGCTGAGCACAGTGCCAAGTTTCCAGCCCTGTGAGATCAGCCACCCTGAGAAAAAGCGTACGGCCAAGAGCCTCCCACCATGTGCACCCAGGTGCCCAGAGCCAGGCAAACTCAAGTACCCACCATGTGGGATCAAGTACTCATCCTCGTGCAAGGACGAATGCAGGTCACAGAAGATATCCAAGTGCTCATCACAGCGGTATGGCACGGAGCTCTGGTCTCTGCAGGGGATGACCAGCGGCTATTCCCCACCGCTGCGGGGGGTCACTGAGTGTCCCCCACAGCAGTGCCGGACGCAGTCTTTCCTGCAAGAGTGCATGAGTGGGTTCCCCCAGCAGAAGTGCATGAAGGGCTACCCCACGCAGGAGTGCGTCATCTCCTACTCCCCACAGCAGTGTGTGACCAAGTGCCTGCCGCCGCCGCACAGCACCAAGTGCCCCCCAGGGCAGGCCATAAAGGAGTGCTCCTCGCAGCCACACGCAGCCAAATGCTCACTGCAGCAGGATGGAGCCAAGCACAAGAGCTCATCGACGCAACACCTAAGCAAGTCCAAGTGCCTCTACCCACGGGCCACCCAGCACTCGACGCAGCATCATGCAGGGGGAGTGAAACGCTCAAGCCACTCCAAGAAGAGTCGTTGTACTTCAAAATGGCTATGGTAAAGAAGATGAAGTAGTTGTGAAAACAGCAAGCTATGTAGCTGAGGTCTGAGGTTATTATTCTCCCTGTTTCCATTCCTAACCCCCAGAGAAGCTTTGGCCTTATTTTACCCCTTATTGTATCCATATTAAACTCATAGAGTGCATTGCCTTTCTTTTTTTGACCACACTTAGTTATTACCTCAACAGAAAAGATGTTGGTCAGAGGTTAAGTAACTCTGAGCAGGTGCTCAAGCTTTCAATTTCAAACCCGTACAACTCTGTTACACCGTTCCCACCCCGAGAAGTTTTTACTGTTACTGGATTAATTATATTATACCAGCTATATAAACTCAGGTTGCAGCTCAATTCCTGTTCTCTGACTGATTTATTTCTCATTTTAAAAAACTGTTTCTAATACCTACTACTGGAAAAAACCCCCATTTCTTGTGATACCACTCCTTTGTGTAAAATAATGGCAGTAATCACACCTTTAGGAGCAGCTTTAGCAGCTGTGGGAACAGCTCTTGGTGTTGAAAAGTTACACAGAAATGCAGTAAAAGCAACAGTGCAGGATGGTGTTTGGAAGAAGGTTTGACTAAAGTAATGGGACTCAGTAGCAGCCCTCAGACAGGAGTTTACTGTCTACCCAAGCTTACCCCAGTCACACCAGCATTGCAGGGGAGCACACCCCGTTTGCACATGGGTCACACAGGACACTTTCAGTCCTGCACCCTGAGACCAGGGCAAGCTTCCCCCAAGCGTGCCCTGCCCTGCAGTTCTGTCCCCGGACAAACCACTGCTAAGCAGGTTATGAAATGGGCTGTGTGGGATAGTCGCTGGCATAGCAAGATGGAGAGGGGATGCTGCAGAAGGTCTTCTGATGCCGTGACCCTGTCTGCATCAGGCGGGTGATCAGCATCAATAACCTGTAGTTATAAAATTGCAACCAGGGGTAAAACTAGCTTTCAATTCCGGCTGTTTCTTGACAATAACATTTTTATAGACAATAAGGAATAGTTATCATGTTTGGTCAATATTTTGATTTCCTAGTGTGTATATATATCTGTAAGGAGCACAGTCCCAAAGCACGTCTTTGCACGCCTGCCGATCACCAGTGTCTCCCAGGAGGTACTCCTGGGGTGCATCCAGGAAGCAACAGCTCTCTGCCACCATCTAAAGGTGCAGTGGGAGACCCGGCAGCTCCTCCCATCACTGTTTGCTGCCTGGCTTTGCTTAGCCAGCTCCCTAGGCAATTCCCAGAAGGAAAACCACCTCCTCTGCAGTGCCTCAAAGAGACCAAGCAGGATTTCTGTAGACTCCGTTTTCTAATAAAGTGATAGGTTTGCCTCTGAAGACAGAGACTGATGCTACCAGCAGTCCTCAAGGATTAGGAGCTTTGCTCCCCATGTAGAGAGAATTCATTTTAACTTCTGGTAAATCACCTACACTGGGGAATTCAATGAAAAAGAGAGGAAAGGCCTGAGCAAGTACTGACTACCTCACATGGGATCAATCCCCTTCCTGTACCAGGATATTAAAAGCCTGGCTCCCCTCTACTCTCACTCACCCTAGGCATCAGTAGGCTCAGGACAGGCAGTGAGGCCCAGACTTCTGCATCTATTAGGGCAAGATGGAGATTCACAACTGAGGCGTGAGGGTGGCACAGCCCAGGACCAGGGGAAGCTCTCCCACCTGCACTTACCCCACTCGTATGGTTTTAAAGGCTCTGCTGATCTCAGTGGCTCTTGGTCACAAAAGGATCGAGACTCCCCTTCAGTTAGCATGGAGAAGATGGCATTGATCAGCAGAAAATAGTTTCCTTTTAAAAATCTGAGCTTCTGTTTCTGTGGTTTTTCTTTTGATAAAGGGGTTACGTTGACATGATCATGTAAAAACCTGATATCTCAAAGCAACCACTACAGGGTACCTGAATTTTACTGGCTCTCTGCATGAGAATGGTTTTATGCTCTCTTGTTCCCTCTCTCGTCTCACTACCTACTCTGGCAGCAGACCCTGCTCTCCTGCATCAAATGGATCAGTAGGTGGGATCTACGTCTGGAGAGTTCGTAAGAGTTGCAAAAGCAGGACCTGGTGGCCCAAAAGGTGCTGTGATGCAGTGCTGCATCCTGGTGGCAGTGAGAGCCAACAGCAGGCTGGGCTGCCTGGGCCAGAGCGCAGCCAGCAGCAAAAGCACTCTTCCAGCTGGTATTCCGGAGGCCACATCCAGACCTCCATGCCTGGTTCTGGGTGCCCAGTACAAGAGCCGTGGTCGGCCAGGAATGGGCCCGACAGAGGCTGCAGGGTGACTGGGGCACTGGGTGCAAGGAGAGAGAGGCTGGGAGAGCTGGGTATGTTTGCTCTGGGGAAGAACACACTGAAGGGACAGTTCTTATTACCTGCACCCACCAAATGATTGAAGGTAATAAGAACAGGCTCCACTCCAAGGTGGACAGTGACAGTGTGAACTACACAGTGGCTTTTTCTATTTTGGGGCTTACTTTGCACAACCTCTCCATGCGACTGCTGTCCAAAGTGGTTCTAGTGCAGGATCCCTCCCAGCTGCACAAACTCCACATTGCCCATCTTATTAAGAGGCGTAAGATGCACAAGGCATAAGACCTTGCTGTCTTTTTTTCCTGGAAGGAAGATTGGGAGTTATAAATGAATTTCCACTTCGGGGTATTTGGATGCTCTGCAAGTAAAATGGCATAGAAATAGGAATTTCCATTTTACCAGACATATTTCTCATTTTTAAGGAAGAAGGGTATGATCAGAAATTGGTTCAGAAGGCACCAAGAGATGCATAATACACCTGAAATTGTCAAAGAATATGAAATATGATTTTTAACATGAATTTCCAACAATCTCTAGAAACAGAGCTCAGTGGGGTTTAACCTTGTTGTGGTTTAGCCCTGTCTGGCAATTAAGCACCACCAGTCCCTCTACCACTCCACACACACACACCCCCCTCCCAGTGAGGAAAGGTTGGAGGAAAAACAAGGGAAGCTCATAAAAGTTGAGATAAGAACTATTTAATTATATAAGTGAAACTTATGGTGTTACTAACAATACTACTGTTAATAAGTAATTAAAAGAACAGAAAATAAATAGAACAAATTATACAGGATCTCACCACCCATGGACCGGCACTGCCAGGCTTCGAAAACGACAAGGCAAAAAATAAATCCAAAACCCCAAGCGCAAAAGCGGAGGGAGAAAACTCCCTCCCTAACCCCAGGAACAGTGAAAAGGGTGAAAAACTTCCAGCCCCTCTCTTCCCAGAGCAATTTGCCTGACAAAAGACGCTACTTCTCTGCTAATCACCAGTCACCAGGTCCAGACGAAGACCTCGCAGTCCAGAGAAAAAAACCCTGCCCTGCAGTCAAAAAAAATGCACTGCCGGACTGACCCGCTGGGGCAACCCTACCCCTCCACCTTCCAGGTCCAGGTTCTGCAAACTTCCCCCCGGCCCGTTTCCAGTGCGCTGGTATGGCGGTAACAGTGACCATTCAGCTTGCTGTATTATGGAATGAAACAAAATCTCATAGACTGCCCTAGGAGAGCAGCTCATTGCTGCCTGGGACCAGGACCAACCTCTGTTGTAAACTATGGATTTGGGGCCTGGCTGTTTGGATAACTTTGTGTGAACTTTTCGGTGGTTTTTGTGAGAGGATGGGAAAAATAACCCCAACAAGAGACTGGTGAGGTGAGGTTTCCATACAATGGGGAATGTTAAAATGTTTTAAAAATATTCATTACTGGTTTATGCATGCAAAGTGTTTTATCATTATAATACTAATGCTCTGTTATCTGAGACAAACACCTCAGGGCTAAGAGCACCTTTAGAACATGCATTTTTTGATGGAAGCATCTTAGTTGTTCTCATAAACAGGATGTTGTTTTTAAGCCTTGAGAACTCCAGGTGCTTTGCATTTTCATTTAAAAATGCTTTTGTATTTGCATTCAAAAAAAATCATTCCAAATTTAGTTAAAAGGCAGCTTTGGCTAAACCTGTGAGACTTAAACACGTGCCTCTTCACCCTGAGAATCCACCTGAATCCTTGGGAAACCGGTGAAGCTCCCCAGAATTCAGCAATTCTTGTAGGTCTGTAGCCACATGACAATAACTATTTCCCCGTACTTAAATCTCCCTTGATGGACTTCTAGCCCATGACTATTTCTCTTGCCCTCAGCAAGTATAAATGGCAGCTAAATTCTTTCACCTTGGCATCTGCTTTCTATCTGCAGAAATTATTACCTTATCTCTTTCTAGTCTTCTGCCAGTGGGCAGCTTTCAGAGGTTATGGTTCTTTGCTTACGATCACGCGTGGTGTTTGGAGCCAGACAGTCAGCAGCTGGTCAGTACCTAGAGTAGGAACATGGATCCCCAAGCAGAATGACATCCTCCAGCTAAAGCTGTGACAACAGCCTGTCAGTCCAAGGACAGGAAGCAAATAACCCAATCAATTTCCTTGTGAACAAAAATGGGGTATGTGCAGTCTGCAAAATTCTGTTCTGCACTCCTCCCTCCTCCAAGCCACTTACAGGGATGAACCACATGGTGCCTACAACTAATTGCTATGGTGGATTTAGGAGAATGAATTAAAATCCCACACTCACCAGCTGGTATAGACAATATATCTGCAATCAGTTATATCAGTTGCTCTCTGCAAACCACTGCTCACATGGTCAATGTTTAAGTCAAAGCTGAGCAAACTGGAATGAGTTGCACCTTCACGTTAATAGGACAGAAGTGGAAGAATCCCATCAGCAATTAATTTAGACAATAAAAAAATAATATGAAGAGAACCCCACAGCATGTAACAGTATGTACCATTGAAAATTGAATAATGCTGGTAAACAATGTTAAAATAATTACAGTAATTAGAAGTGTTACACATGCGGGAAAAATTGTTTGGAAAGTAATTAAGACCTCATGCACAAAGGTTGTCTCATCTTCCTGGAAGTTCAAGAAAGCATATAAAACTAAAAGGATTCAGGGTTTCTCCAGCCATTTCTCTTGACTTCTTCCTGGACAGCTGGTAAGTCCCATTCACCTCAACCAATAATACTGAGTAAAAAATTTCTTTAATGTGAGCTGGGGTTCTGGGGTTTCTAAAAATACTATTGAGATTCTTTCTCAAAATGTTTGCTAGAAATTATTTAGTTGTATGGTTGGACCATGTGCAACCTTAAAAATTTACCTATGGGGACTGGCATTCTTATTAAGAAAAAAAAAAAGTAGTACAATGTTGTTATTATCAATTAACTGTATATAGCTACCTGGTATCCAACATTAAAGGCATTTTAAGCTCTATTCAGGTAGAATTTAGATAACATTATCATAGAATAGTTTGGGTTGGAAAGGACCTTTAAAGGTCATCTACTCCAACCCCTCTGCAATGAGCAGGGACGTCTGCAACTGGATAAGGTTGCTCAGTAACATTTGTATTTTTTCATTAAAAAGAATCAGAGAAGATCTGAGATGTTCAAATTTGTTTTCCAAAAGTTTTTATTCATAAATTGGCAAAATTAATTTTTCAAAGGGATAAAAAAGGATTAAAATCTTGCTTCCTTTCCTGCCAGAATGAACATATTTGTATCCCAAAGACAGCTAGAATATAGAATTAATTTCACTAAGAAGTGGCATCCCCCCACTTTTCAACTGGTCATTCATGCAGGTCTGTTCATGGCTGGAGCCTCTCTTGGGGTTAAGACCTTTATCATAGCACTATTAGGAAGAAGAAACTCTGCAAGGACAATTGTTTAATACTCAATGACTTCATAGTTTTTCTGACAGAGCATCTGATGCTGGGCACTGACAGACATGAAAAGCTAGACAAGATAAGTAATGGGATTCCCTTAACCTTTCCATCATTAGCAGTGGACAGAAACAGGCATTTCACATGAACTTATTTAAAACGTACCTCTGAATGAGCTTGACTGCATTCTGAGAGTGCCTGTTTTTCTCCAGGGACAAAAAGAAAGTGGCTACTTCATAGGTAATCACCATATGCCACAATATTTTTTAACATTAGTTCCAGTTGAATAACTATTCAAATTCATAAAAGACAGATTCAGGGTCTAAGCAAAAAGGTCAGCACCAAAAATCTCTCTGAAGTTCTCTGCCATGAATGGTATCTGCAAACCATCTGGAGACACCTGGAGGCAAGATTTTCCTGGGAGCTCAGGGGCTAGCATGCAGAATGGCACCGAAATAGGGTCCTTCCACCTCCCGCACAGCAGTCCACAGCTTGCAGAGCTGGAATAATATGTTTTTCCTTGCAGTCCTGCTTAACATGGACTTGTTAGTCTGCACGAACCTCTCAGGACACTCAGTGTCACGTACAATCTCAGCAGAGGCACAGGAATCCTATTATGCATAATTGCTCTAATGAAGGCTGGGCATGCTGTATCACCAAGACAAACAAGTAATCCCAGGCAAGGACATTCTCCAGTACAGGCATATAAAATGCCCATTCCTGTATGACCAGCGGCCTTATGGCACCTGCAGTGGCCAAGTCACTGGCCACAGCTGCCGTACCTCTCCAGCTGTCCTGGGGGCTGTCCAGGCAGGATCTGTAACTGGGAGACTGACAGAGACACTGCACAGGGGCAGAGGTGGAAGTGGTCAGTGAGCAATAGATGCGAGTGATAAAATGGGATGGTTAAACCTGGAGGTCTGAGTCCTTCTTGGAAGAGTGGAGGTAGGGTGAGAAGGACTCAGTGTGATGGGGTGAGTGGAGCAAGGGGACAAGCCTGTACTGACCTGTGAGCTTCCTTTCCTGAAATCATAGGCTCACAGGCTCTCTGCTACAGCATCTGTGTTACCTGCACCGCCCCTGTAACTCAAACACCTGAGCTGCACCCTTAAGCCACTTGCACCTTCTTCTCCACTGCAGCATATCCCCAACTGTGGCACACGCAGCACCCTCCCTGTGAGGAGAACAGGAGAGAAGAGCAGGAGGTGCCCCAAAGGTGCAAAGGTCTGTGGGCTGAAGGGCAGGACATGGGTTGCAAATGCTTTGAGAAACACAAATGTGGCCTCCTTTATGTGCTGCAGGTTAGCCACCATTTCTCCCAGATGTCCTTCGGTGGGGAGCGGGATGCAGGACGATGTTTCTACTCATGCAACGTGCAGTGCCCACAACCTCTTGCTACCAGCTGCAATGACCCATGTGTTGTATCCTGCGGAGCCTCCAGAGTCGTTATATTCCCCCCTCCAGTCATGGTGACATTCCCAGGGCCGATCCTCAGCACGTGCCCACAGGAGACGGTAGTGGGAAGTTCTGCAGTCCAGGAAGGAGGTGCTCCAGCCCCGGTGACATCTTTAAAGGCAGAAGTCCTGTGCTCAGAACCACCTGCAGAGAGATTTGTCCCAGAACACAGGCCTCAGTGCACACCACGGTGCACCTACGTGTTTTCTTCACACTGGATGCATCCTTGCAGCAGACCTAGTTATAGCTGCTACCAGCCACCTGAGAGCAAGAGGGAAGAGAATGCTCCAGAGGGAGAGAAGCCAGAAACTGAAAATACAGATGCAGAAAAGGAGGAGGAAGAGGCCTCAGAAGTATAAGATAGTGATACCAACCCCAATGACCAAGTGCAAAGCTGTTGTAGACACCTACTGCCTCTCTAAACAGACTTACCGGAGTCTTCTTTAAAATATGCCTTACCTTAAGTTCATAGGTGGTTGGGTTGTTTTTTTTCCTGAGGTACATTCTCATGCAGGTGACTAGAGTAATAAAATACCCCCTCTCCTAATCTGTGTTAACCTGGCCTTTGAAACACACAGTGAATCTCAGGAGCAACTTATTTTTTTTCTATTGCTTTCCAGAAAAATGAAGGCCGCAGCTTATTGAAGGACACCACAAATTTGGTCAGTTGAGACATGACAAACTCTTTCACTGCTAGACCTAATCAGACTGGTCTTAGCATTTAAGAGAATTAGTCACCAGTAAATTCACTTTTCCCTGTGATAAATATAGACACACACTTCCCTTGTTTCTGGCTTTCAGTTTCACAGCAGAAAAGAATTGTAAGAGAAAAGAAACTGACCTTTCTTTGTATTTAATTTTATTTAAGAAAAAAAGCAAAATTTTTTGATGAAATGTATCACTTGCATATAGAAGTTAATGCAGTATATGAGTGACAGAATCTGCATCTGGAACTGTGCCCTTTACAATGTTATTTATCCTAGCAGACTTGTTCTGTCTTTTCCCTTCCCATTAAAATTATTCTGCATTATCATGGTGTTCTTGTAATTTTCTTTGTCTTCTATTCTTGATTTTCAGGTACCTACTGGTGAAATTTAGATGGCAAACATAAAAACCAAATCTGTCAGTCCTGCTGACCCATGAAGTGTGAAAACAATCAACTTCCTCTTGCATTCCTCAGCCCCGTTCACATACCTTTGCATGAGACTCTCTCTTTCTCACTTTCATCTCACAGCTTTCATGTGTTCCTCATCCTGCTAAAGGGAGCTTGTGGTTTTGAGAGTTCATGGCTTGATGTGTCAGCCGAAGAGCAGTAAATAGATGAAAACGAATGACACCCTAAGAAATTTTCCTTAATTTATCTTGGTTTAGGACATCTCACCCCCACCCCCCGCTACTTCCCACTCCTTTCTTCCCCATCCCACCAAATTCTAAACTTCTATTCCTCTAAACATTTTCCACACGTCCATTGTCCTTTTGGTCCCAAGAAGAATATTACTGTGGTTATGACTGGGCACCTCTGCCAGTCTTTGCAAGCTAGAAGCCCTGTTTAACAGAAGTGAAATAAAATTCATAGGTAAACTTGACCCTAAAACTCCAATGTGAAAGCTAGCTAAACTAATTCCCCATTACTGCGCTGCTTGAAAGCTGATATTTAACAGTTCGTTCTCACTTACGGAGGCAGATGCCTGTGAACATCAGGGTGTGCACCTTATTCTGCAAGCAGCCCATGCAGCCACATCCAGGTGCAGTTGTTTTCTCAGAGACTTCTTCAAAGAGAAAAGGGATTGCAGAAAACTTTACAGCAATGTTAAAACATGAAAACATGCTAAGCAGCCAGGATTCCTGCCAGCCTCCCTGGGAAGCTGCCAGCCCCTGAGAAGACGGTTTGCCCATTCTTCTGCTGCAGCCCCAGGGCTTCCACCTGCGCTGTGATCTGCTGTCTGCTGGGCTGGCTCACCAGGCATCTGCCTGGGGGAGGGGCATACATGCCCTCTGCCCCTCGTAAACCTGCTCGTTCTAAAATAAGCCCCTCAAACATTTGGTGTATATTTAAATTTTCCCTTTATAGGATGGGAACTCGTATAAATCTGCTTGTTTATCTTGTAGACATTAGCATGTGCCCTACTTTATTGATACAGTAATTATATCTTCATATTGTATCTTGGAACATTAGCTTGTGAACTGTGTTGCAGCGTCACGCCCTAGATAAGCTGGGAGGCAGGGCAGAGATACAGATTTTGTTGATTGCCTTGCTCACGAAAAAAGTGTTGTGAAAAATTCGGTAATGAGGTCATTAGCAGGGTGGAGCTCCCAGGAACCTCCAATCCAAAAGACCCAGCCTGACTCATTATCTACACCCCATCCAGTCCAGCCATTTGAGGAGTTTAACAATAATCTAATTGCACAAGTGGATTCAGGATGTGATTTTCACCTGCTGAAGATGACTTGCAAATTATTCCTTTTTTAAAACCAAAAATTACATGCCTGAAACGCACTGACTTAGTTCTTGAGAATGAAGCAGCTTGCAGAAGATAGCCTGTCCTCCAAGAGCCTTGCTGGAGCTTTTTGGGGCTTTAGCCTTTCAGCCTAGGAATTTAGAACTTCATACCTTTCAGAGGAATTTGCGTGTAATATCCATGCGGTTGCTGTCTGAAATGAAGACATATAGTTTAGGTCTATTCGGTGTGCATTGACATAACATGTTTTCAAAGAAGCCTCAATATTCTCTACTTATCTGTCTAAACCTTATCTTGAGACATTTTGATTAACAGCTTAGCAAAACCCCCAATACTTTTGATAATACTGCATCTTTCTCTCAATTTAGCCTTCACTCTTGGTCTTTTCTCCATTGCCTGCCCTTTAGCATCGTCCCACAAACACATATCATCTGTTTCTCTTACACTGCTTGTTTTAATGCCTTCCCCGCCCATATTGCCTTGCATGTGGGAGCCCTCTACCTTCCCCTGCTGTTTCAGTCATTACAGACAATGCCCCATTTCATTGTCGTTATAATACCCCACATCACCTTCTCACTGCTTCTTGCAAACCTTCTTTCTCTTTACACCTGTATGGCACAGACAATTATCATCTTATTAGGGATAACTGATGCCCAAAAGCCACCTAACCTGTCTAGTGATACTCTATACATAAGGGTGGATCTAAGACTTAGACAAACTTAATTATTATTAGTCTTATTCCTTATAACCTGTCATTATAATTCCAATATTGTACACTGGCCAAATTTATGATGGGGCCAGGGAGACCAAGGTAGGGGACAGAACAAATCCTGCATGGGATTCCCAGAAAAGGTGCTGGTACAGGGCTACTTTTACTATTTAAATCCCTTTTCAAGCTGTGACATGAGTTAGAAGGAGCAAGGTAGGAGTGTAGTGGCCTTTGTGGCAGCTTTCTACTCAAACTGAAGTTTTAGCTTTGTTGGCATAAGTTAGAAGCAGTAGTGCTAAACAGACACTTGCAAAAGAGGACCTGGCACCATAATTCAGGTATTTCTTCTTGACAGCAGAACTCTGCTTTCCCTTTTCCTTCTGTGAACAGACCCTTGTCTGTCTTTAAACCCAACTATAAAATTTATTTCACAGGGTTCTGTGCCACCAGATCAGCGCTCTTAGTCAAATAGCCTTGAAGGAACTGAAAGTCAGCTTCTGTTTTTTCTTGCTGAGATTAGCAGGCTTAATTAGGTAATGAACCAAAATGAAGGTTTAATTAATAGCCTTAGAATTAATAGATTATTAAATGGGATATTAGCACCACACCTCTGTGAACCAACAGGAATATGCTGGCAGTATAAGCACATACTGTAAGCACTAACAAAGTACTAAAAATGGTTTATTTGCACAGGTGGAACTTCCAAGGTACTTCATTCTCAATAACCCAAAACTTGGACTCACAAGCACTCACTTTACTAAGAAACACATCTATACATACCTCTTCTTAAAATACTTGCATTTTAAGAAGGCCCAGCTAACCCCACACCCCTTTCTCCCCCTTCGTCATGGGACAGAAGGGCTATTCCAAGCTATCTTTGAATTGCCACTCGTGTGAGCATACGTTACTATGTCCTGCTCACCTCTATAAGCCTCTTGGTTCTTACTGAGGTCCTCCACCTCTTTGCAGCAGCTCAGACACAAAGCAGAAGGTACAAGTCTCTTCAGAGCCTGGGTCTTATGAGATAGGGTGGGATGGGGCAGGATTGGGATGATTTATGGAGCAATCCAGAAGCCTTATTGTTACTGCTACATCAGCTCTTCCCACACCTGGGGACTTGAGATGACCCAGTAGCTTTCAGAGTCCTGCAGTCCTGTTGCTGGTCAAGCAAGGTGGTTCTGACCTCAAAAACACGTTTGGGTGATGGGTATGTTGTGTGCAGCCTAAGCAATATACATCGGCCAGCTTTGATACAAACCTAAATTATACACAGACATGCAGGCTGTAGTTACTCTTCAGGCTGCAATTTCACATACCCTCAGGTTTTATTGAGGAGAACAGCACTCGTATATTAAAGAACATTAGTTCTATTTTGTTTTTCTGATGAAAGATGCCAGGTAAGATCACATTAGTGTAATTATTCCTGAGGTCTGAGCCAATCTCATTTAGTGGTGAGGAAGAATTCTTCAGCTTCAAAATTATTTGTGTGTATAATTATTTAATCACCATGTTTTGTTGCACTGTAGCTAGAAAATGTAACCATACTATCCAAAACTATCCATGAGAGAGGAAATCCATATAACAAGAGAGCTGTGTTTTGCCATTAAATACTTAAAGGTGAGACTTTGTATTCAGGATGCAAATGGGAGATGGGTAGAGTGAGGTCACTGCCTGTGAATTCCCCCTGAGATCAGGGTGAATTTTGCTGAAAGGGGATTAAGTGAGGAGTGTGGAAAAGGCAAAAAATAGAAGACAGTCGCCCTGGTGCCAATGGAAACTGGAACACGCAGTGGTGGCTGAATAGAGGGTCTCCATATCAGGGGGTTTCTAAACTTCCAGTTCTCTCAAAGGACAGCTAGACGGTACTTCAGAGATGTCAGAACTGCTCTGTTGTTGAAATGAAGCGTTTATGGAAAGGTAAATGCATGGATAGAACTCCAGGCTGCACCACATGTGTTTGCTGACCGTAAGAGAAACTGAGATATGTATTTTTAGATACCCAAGTGTAGCCGTCTCAATCTGGAACTGAATCTAACCACTACATCCTCATTTACCCTGTGGCAACCACATAGTTACACAACCAAGTCCAACTTTCAGGCACAATGACTTGTTTTGCTTTACTGAGTGACTGACAGGACAAGTAAGCAGGGGTTTTAGGTTCTAAGAAATAGTTACTGGAGAAGATTTTTATAAATATAAGATAAAGCCTGAGAAACGGAAGGCAGATGTGGGTAAAGAAGATTTTAAGAAGAAATTAAGTTCCTTTGATTTTGGGAACTGGTGGAAGCATCAGTTTTTCTGAAAAACTACAAATTCTAACATCAATCAAGACATTTTTTTCCTGTTCTTTTGTACTCTGCTCAGCCCTCAATCATGAGGTTTCCTACACTTACAATACCATAGTCTGAGTAAATCATCTCCAACAACTCCAAACATGATGGTAGGAGTAGGCTGACAACTACAACCAAAAAAAAGCCAAAACAACAGCAAGAACAAAAAGGTAATTTTTTTTAGTAGGAATGAACAAAGGTAATCAAGTAAATGTAAAGTACAGTTTACAATGAACATAAAAGCATAAAACTGAGATACTGCAATAGTCTGAGCAATATAATAACAGCAAATACACAGATAATGAAAGAGCAGACAGCGGTGATCTAGTCCTTTGGTTCCTTCTTTCATCCTCAGTCTTGCAATTAGGCAATGAAAAGGCACTCAGTAATATCTACCCTCCAGTTTCAGCAGTTTTGGAAATAGATTTCCAGGTGACATCTCTTTAGACAACACTGGAAGCCTATGCCAAAATGTGCATGTCCAGGATCCAAAGAGCCTCTAGTGCACTCTTGCACAGTAATTCCCATATTTTAATCTAGTTATTTTGCTGCATGGTGTTGTTTTTTATTCTCTTACAAGCACTATCTGCCTGGAATCGCTATGATAAAGTCTGTGAAAAAATGAAGGTTAAGGTTAATGTTTTGCTACTGCCTGTGATAATAATACAGCCTATTTCCTTTCAGACAAGCAAGATTTCAGACCAATTTAGAAAATTATAGCATGGCACAAGTGAGAGCAATAGCAATTAAACCAGCTTCCTCTTTAAGATTTAATCTTCGTATGCAAAGCAGCTGTGTAAGGATCAGAGAACAGTGCTGGGATTTCTAAAACCAGAAAATCAATAAAGACACCGCTGACAACAACAACAACAACATGCTAGGAAAAACAAGATGAGGAATCTTTCAGATAACGCTTCAGGATTGCTTTACGTGAGGTGAGTTTAAATCTCAAAACTGTGAGCACCAAGTCTGGGATTCCTCTAGCGGGCCGGACTGCTGCTTTATGGAAAGTTTGTTGCTCTGTATATGAAGCAACAAATTCTCTACAGGAAAATACAAAATCCCTGATGTTTTTTCTTCATAGTCTTTACCTTTCACCTGGTGAGGGAGGATATCTATTTCTCTATCTTTAAAAGAATTATTTGATGTAAAGCAGCTGAGGTTCAAAGATGTCAGACTATTGCCAATTACATTTTTTGCATTTTGAATATTATAATTTTTTTAAAAGTGTGAGGGCTGACTACGGTTTGAGCTTGAAAGTCTGTCTCTGCTCTTATGGCTATCTACCTTATGTAAAGTACGAACTCCCCTTAGATCTGCCAGGGAAAAGCATCAGTTACAGAAAACAAACTGTAAGGATGGTCAAGCCAGTGTGATTTTCTGCGGTGTGGGTTAAGAAGCTGTGTTTTGAACAAGTTTTCTATACATTGGGAAAACCTCAAAACCAATGAGGTCCTTATTAACTTTCATAAAATGTTTGGTTCTGTAACTCCTTTAATTGCTTCAGCTGTCAATTGTTGTAATTATTAATTACTTCTCATTCCCACAAATTATGTGAGTCATTGTGTGCAGCTTGCTGTCATATCTCTATTGGCTGATACACTTCTCTGGTCAGTATATTGATTTCCTGGTCATGAAATATAAACGAAATAATCTGTGTCTTTTCTAGCTTTAGTTTTAGTAGTTTGCCACAAGAACATAGCTAAGAGTTTTTTTTTAAATGTAAATGTGATTATTGAATCACAGTATTGGTGTTTGTCAGGCCTTGTGAATTTATTCTAGCTGAAGCTATGGACTGTGCTTCAGGGAATGTTTCCTTTGGATCTTCTAGTCCCACAGGAAATATATATTGTTCCCTTCCTCATATGGCTTCCAACAGGCCTACTCAGAAAGGAAAATTAAATTACTTCATAGTTATTAGTATTTTTTTGGTGTTTATTCTGAAAGTACCTTGGAAGGGGATGATTCATTGAAATGGGGAAATGAGGATAAATTGTAAAATCTTGGACAGTGCTCACAGGAGAGTCCATCAACTGCTTCAGTATCTCTTGTTTTCCACTTACCTGGGACATGTTATAGTCATGTAAGAGAAGATCTGTCCAAAGGACAGTCCCTAGACATAGACCCCAGTCCCAAAGCCCCTGGAGTGAGTACGCAATAGCCATGGACACTAATAGCTGGTTAATGTAAAAGGATTCCTTGCCTTTAAAGAGGAAAAATCCAGAAAGCCACTGGTTGTTATTATCTGAAATGACAATTGATAAATTGGAATCCCGTGATTACTAATCCATCTCTGATCTGCCTTGACAAGTATTTAAGAGAAAACCAACTTCAATTTATTGGAGATTTTCAGCAAAAATCAAGGCAAGGTGGGTGAAGTACACGCATCATGCTGTGTGGGATTGTAAATTATCTAATAATCATAAGCTGTTATCAAATCAGTTGCAACAATGGCAGGCATCACCAGGGGAAAACATTCTGTTTCACAAGATGTAGAGAATGGTTGCGTAAAGCTATCTCCCAATTTCTATTCTCTATGACAGCATATAAAAGTGCACTTAACTCAGGTCTCTGTAGCTGTCTCTGCTGACTTATTCTTCTCGGTGACTGGGTAAGTCCGATTTAACTAAATCCATTTATAATTATAGATGTGGATTTATAGGTAGCATTAATATGGGGCTATACATCCTGCCCCATTTTAGTGCCGGACCTTATTTTCTAAAAACATTTTACTTGGAAACTGTAACTTGCAAATAGGGTGAATCACCACCTGTTGGGGAAAAAATTAATCGGATTTTCAAAAATGTGGATGGCAGCAATTCCTAGGAATTCAGCATCTATCTATGGAGACAGGACACTCCAAAAACATTATTTGGATAGGACTGACTCCCAGACAAAAAGAACAACAAAGGCAATTATGTGAGAAAAGAACAGAGACATTCTTCCCAGAACTCATTTTGGGAATAGGCTAGGCGGCAATGGAGCACTAGAGAGGAGATAGGATAGACTTAGAAGCCTCTATGCAGCAATTAATCACTCTTGATTTGTGAGATCTGTAATGCACATTCTTCTTTAGAGTAGAATGGATTGTGCCTTAGAAACTGTGATTATTTTTAATTTTTTTTTTAAATCACTACTTCTTGAGTTTAGTGTAGCTGACTAGGACATATGTATCTCATCTGTTCGGATGGATACCTTTCAACACATCTACACAACGCGTGTTACTATAATACAGTTTGTTCTTTCACCCCTCTGGCTGTAACTTTATCAGGCTAGTGCACTCTGCCTTTCAGGTTGACTTGCCTTCTGGAAAGATGTCTTCCTATGGACAGATGCTTAGCTCCCGCTGTGCTGAGCCATGTGAAGTGACATGCTCGCAACCGTTTGTCAACTGTTGGAATGAACCATGTGTCAGCTCATGTGGAGACTCAAGAGCAATCGTGTACGCGCCACCCGTTGTGGTAACTTTTCCGGGACCCATTATCAGCTCGTGCCCTCAGGAAAGTATTGTGGGAACTGCCATGCCTGAAATTGAGGGTCACATGGGCTCCGGAGGTGGAGGAATGGGCTCCGGAGGTGGAGGAATGGGCTCCGGAGGTGGAGGAATGAGCTCCGGAGGTGGAGGAATGGGCTCTGGTGGTTCCTGTGTTGGAGGCAGCTCCTATGGGATGGGCTCCCATGGTTCAGGCAGTTCTTATGGTGGCATGGGAGGGGGCTCATATGGTGGGGAGGGTTCGTGTGGTGGTGGAATCTCCCGTTTGGGAAGCTGTTACCGAAACTCATTTTTTTCAGGATTTGGTAGAAATTCTTTCCCCTTTTTTTCCAGAGGGTATTATAGATATCGCTATGGAAACTATGGGCCATTTTAAATCTTTAAGAAAGATTAATGGCTGAATGAATAACAAGATACAGACCAGTAGCTGACATATAGATGTGGAAATCAGACATGCCAAGCAGCCTCTGCTCCAGCTGATGTCCCTAGGAGCTGGGCTTGCTTGGGATCTCTTTGCGCTTTATCTAAAGCTTATGATCCCAATGTTACCTCACTTCGTCATTTGCTCATGTTATGTTTGTTCTTTCTGAACCTGAAGAGAGTAAAACAAGTAATGGGACTTGGCTGTGAAAGTGTCCAGCTGAAAGAAGAACATCTTGTGAACCCTGTGCTCCTCTGAACGACTGACTGATTGCAGTCCTTGTTGAAATGGAAATTACATTCTTTGTCTCTGCATTGCCTCATTCCGCAAGAATGTATTCCACTTCTTGTTTGTATTAAAGCCCTGTTGCATCATCACACCGCCTTCTGGCTTTCATTTCACTGTGGTTTCATAGTTACAAACCAGTCTGAAAGAAATCTGTGCATCTACTCTTATGCACTTATTGAAGACAATAATCAGAGAAGAGTTAATTCTTCTGTATGGCAAACATAATTTGTCAGTATTATTTTTTGAGTTATTTTTCTTTGCCATTCTGATATATATACCATGGTATACAAGCTAATAAATTAGCTTGTCCCGTCAGTGCTTGATGCAGCAGTGGCAGCAGCTCCTGCAGTGGCAGCAGCTC
>NW_010238082.1:0-16729 GCF_000690775.1 Eurypyga helias | reverse complement strand
CTCCTCGGCTTGCGCTGTTGTTCCCTGGCACCCCGATGGCGTGGGGTGCGGGAGGGGGACGAGTGCTGCATTTCCTGCTGTGTCTCCATGATCACAAAGCCCAGCACCCCACCGGGGCCTGCAGCCTGTGGGGTTCCTTGCCTGCTGCCCGGCTCTCTGCACGGCACAGCGTGGGAGCAGAGTGCCAAGCTTCAGAGGTGAGCACCGAGACACACGGCTGGGCAGTTTGCTGCCTTCTCCTTCCCAAAAAGCCCTGCAGTGTCTCTGTGCCCGGGATGTATCAAACCTGGTGCTGCCCAGGTGGGAACAGAGGTGTGGGATCCCCTGAAACTTCATCCCCGGTTTCCCAGAGCTGGCACCCAGCTCCGTCGTGGCTCCTTTAGATCCTTATTATTCTCTTGGTGCATCTTCTTACTGTTGGAAACAGCAATGCTGATGCCTCTCGCCATTCTAGCTCTGGAGAATGGCCCCAAACCAAAGCCATGCCCAGGCTGCGCTGCAGTCTGCTGCCAAATCACTGCAGTAACGCTGTGATGGCACTCAAGGGGGCTGGCTGCCGTGGGGCCGGGTCTCCTGGGCCAGAGGTGTGGAGAGCTGTTTGCTCCCTGGCAAGCTCATGGGATCGAAAGCTCTGCAGAGCTCCAGGCAGCAGTGAATGACTTCACAGAACTGCTCACAAAGTCTGTCTGGGATGCAGCTTTGCTGGTTTTATTTGGCACCCTGAAATGCTCTGCATGTGGCCTTTGGAGGAGGAGGAGGCTGCAGTGGCCGAATCCTGGGGATGTCCCAAGCCCAGAAAATGAGTTGGGATGCACTCAGTGGAAATTCAGGCTGCAGTGCAGGTGGTAGTGTGAATGTTTTTCTTGAGAAGCTGCTATTTGCCTCCTTAAGTAAGTTAATTTTGAGGAGGGAGATACCTCTGCATGAAGGATGCTGTGTTCCTGCATCCGGATCTTTGCTGTAAGTATGCTCTCAGAGCTGGGATGTGATCTGAACCTCCTCTTTCCTCTGTCCTTGTGCATCCTGCTGGTGCCTGTCCCTTCACTGCAGGAGATTTGGTCTGTGGTGCTGGGAATGATACCCTGGGGACCTGTAGGTACCAGTGCGACTTCCCTGCACAATTAACCCTCAATCTATTACCTCAACAGAAGGGGTTTGATCTCCAGTTAAATAGCCTCAGGGTAAAACACCACTGGGTGTTTTTAAGTGTGCTGCATTTCAAAGTGTTTATCTAATCTGACTCAAGTTTTCCTGAAAAGCTTTTCTGTAGCCACAGTTGAAGTGGTTTTAGGCCAGAAACATGTGTTGAGGGTTTCTTTTTCTCCCGGCCAGGGGTGGCTTGTGTCACATACATACGCAGAGAGCGGGTGCTTGCCAGCGCACCCACCTGGGATTGCCGCTTGGCGTTGGCTTTGCGGGACCATGGCCGGCCTGGCTGTGTTACACAGGGAGAGCTCTGCACTGGTTTGGTGTTGCTGGGTATTTTTTGGTATTTTCTCGCTAAGGGAAGAGAAAGTAATTTGCTGCTTCCATGCAGAGCTCTGGCGTAATGGCATCCCACGCAGGGAGCCTTCTGCTTGCACAGCTTCTTGAGCCTCCATCCCAAAAGCCCAGATGTGATGGAGGGGATGCGTGAACCCTGCTAACTGCAGCCAGTTCCTGAACCAGGGCTGTACAACTTTTCTGGGCAAGTGCAGCACTTCTCATCTTCTGGGAATTCTTGGGGATTTAGAGTACTGTGAAAAGCTGTGTCCGGCACTGGGCTTCTGACGTATTCGACCCCAAAACATCTGAACCACATCTCGCTGCCACTGGTCTTTCCTTACAGCCCAAATCTGATATATGGTTGGGGCACTGGTGTCCAACATGTGCAGCAAGTCCACCCGTGGCACCTCGGATGCTGTTGTCAAAACAAAACGTAAGTTTATGGCTCTTACTGCACTTTAACGTTTATCCCAGCTTGCTTTGGCACTTGAGCTCATGAGACATTCATCACAGGGATCTCGCTTGAGCTGAAATAGTTGTGTCCATTTCCCCTGGATGGGAGATAAGAATGTAAATAGTTTCTCTTGTTGCACCGGGCAGCTGGTTCCCAGTGTTTCCTGGCACCTTGTTGAAATCCCTGCTTCCCGTGTGGAGTTTGTGCCAAGCCTTCGTCATGTCCCCATGTCCACAGAGCCGTGTCCTCCTGCCTGGACGCGATGCGTGTGGCGAGGCCGCTGAAGCTCTCAGCGGAGCGGTGCTGAGTGAATTGCGGTCACGCTGGCGTCGATGGGGCGAAAGCAGTGCTGCTGCTCCGTGTTACACTGCTGCTGCTGACAATGCCAGAAGCACACCTAAGTTAAAATACCATGTCTTAAGGCCCTAATGGCCTGCACCTTCAGAGAAAGGTGCCTCATCGCTAATTCCACCAGTGGCATGTCTAATAGGCTGTGAAAGGTTTTGGGATGCTGAGACACCAAGAGAACTGATCCATGTCCTTTGTGAGCTCTCCTAATGCTCGCCGCTGCCTGGCACGTGACTTACACCCTGCGGGTATGGTGTGATGGACGTGTGCCTTCGTCCCCTGAAGCTCGTCTGTGGAAAAGGACAGACCCAGCTCCTGTAGGTTCAAACCTCAGTGGGTTTGACTGTCCTGTCCCCCTTTGCTCCTGTCTCTCCCAGCCGCCTGTTGTGGCATGAGCTGAGCTCCCGGTGCTTGGAGCTGTTGTGCTGTGGAGCGCATCGCTGTGTTTGCGTGGGGTCGGGTGGTTGCTACCCCGCTGAGACAGACCTGACGTGCGGGGAACTAGACGTGTCTACCTGGGTAAGAAAGCGCCTTCCCGCACATTGTGTCGCCCTGGGGCGTGTGTTCATCTCGTGGCGTCCACGAGCCAACTGTGACACACGGGTGGATAGCTCCTACCTTTTGGGGAGGTGCGCAGGAGCTGGCGAAGGGGACGTCGCTGGTCGTGCTGACCCTGGGAGCGCAGTGTGCTGGTGCGGCTTAGCGCAGTACAAGGCCCAGGAGACGGGACTTTGGGCGCTGTCTGCAGCTCTGTCGTCCAGGCCGCGGGTCACTCTGTGGCCACTCCTGGTCGCCTTAGCCGCTGTGAGTGCAGCTGACAAGTGATGTCCGCCGGGGAGCTGTGGGACTTACCCTGGTTGGGGACAGTCCCCTGGGCGTGTTGCCGGCCCACCAAGGTCAGTGGCCCAGTTGGGTGCTGAAGGGAGAAAGCCAGGCTGCAACGGGGTCCACGTCCTAGACCCTGTGGTATGTTGTTGGGCACTGCTGTTCCTGTCACCTCCCAGTTCCTTGCTGCCTCCTTCCCAGTGGCTTCTTTGGGATCATTGGAAATTGGGATTGAACCCACAGTCCCGACTGGCAGAGGCTGCAGACAGGAAAGACCTCTGGGCTCTGGACTACTGTCCTCTGCCCCAGTGTCTTGGGGTAGAGACTTCTGTGATTTTTTGCGATGGGAGGACCTGGTTGCTCTCTCCGTCTGGGCCGTGGGGAAAGGGTGTTAGCAGACGCAGGCTGAGGTGCCCCTACTCCTGGCTGAGGTGTGCTGGGTGACTGGAGCCTCGTGCTGGGGAGCGGCAGTGCTGGATGAGCACGTGTGTCTGTGCATCACTCGCTGTGAGCGGGAGCTCAGCCTGGCTGTGCTGGAAATGTGCGGCCGGCACTGGGGTGCCCAGGAGTGACTGTAGGCAGGAGAGGCTCTGCTTGGTGTTCGCATGACGCTGCGGGCTCCAAAGGCTTTCCAGCATGGAAAGGGCTCTTGAGGCTTTCCGGAATGGGGTGATCTAGATGCTTCCTTCAAAGCATCCCCTCCAGAATAAGATCCTTTACCCTTAGCTCTGGGTGACTGAGATGTCCTGTCAAATTGTGTCCCTTTATCAGGCTTTTAGACAAACCCCGGGGAGGAGGATGTGCCTGAGCATCCGAAGAGGAGCTGCCCTTCAGCTGGGCTTCAGTCCTGTTCACGTAACTCCTTCAGGTCACCGCTTTCTGAGGCCATTTTCCTGGCAGGGGTGGGAACGCGCCCTTTTGGCCGCTTTCTCGCTCACCTTCAAGATACATTGCTTCCGAGATGCTCGAGGTCTGCCTGGCTCGGCTCTTCCCCTGCAGAGCATGCTGCTGGGAACAGAGTCCGAGAGCAGTCGGCATGTGCTGAATTGCCCTTTGTCCGTTTTCCTTTCTGCGGCCAGCCGGTAACCGGAGCGGAGCGCCTGCATGGCTGGCTGCGGCCAGGCAGCGGGCAGATTTGGGAACGCGCTAGCGCCGTCCCGCTGCAGCCACGTCAGGCAGTCCCTGGCAAACTGCTGGCTGCGCTGTCCCTGGGACCCCGAGCTCCTGGAGGAGGATTCTTTGGCTTTTCCACCCCTGCAGGGAGATGCTTCCAGCCCTCCAGAGCCACCCCACAGGGCCGCTATCAGACCCTGGAGCCAACGATTGCAATTTCTTCTGCTCCTACTTGCAAGTGGGCTGAGTCCCCAGCACAAGCCGGGGCGGTGTCACTGCTAAATCCTCATGTGCTGTGCTCCAGTAGCTCTTGTGTTTATTCCCATGGGCAACCCTTGTTCTAGACCAGTTTTTTTTCTGGGTAATTTCTGAGGGTGCAGAGGTGAGACGGAGGCATGATCCCGAGGAGAGAAGCTTTAAGGAAAGCCTAGAAACAGGCTGTGGGTGTTTCTGATCTGGGGCAATCTTGATGCATGGCTGGGAGTTGTATCCCAAAAAACGAGACAAGAGAAGCTCAAAGAAACATCTCAACTGTCCAGGAAGCTGCTTGCTCTCCAGCGTTTTGGTGACTGACTCACACATTGTGAGACACCTCTCTTCAGGCTGGAAGCGTGAAGCTCTGCAGTGTGTCCCATGCGCTCCCTCCTAATGCCTAGGGTGCAGACGGCTATCCTTGGCTTGTGGCAAGTTCAGGCAGCCCTGTCGCAGTGATTGCTGGAGAGACAGACTTAAAGCTGGAATCTGAGCATGGATCTGTCTGCCTCCCCAGTCAGGGATTGTTTTGGGGAGATGTGCTTTGGGATATGTCAGTTTTGGCTGCCTGGAGACCCTTGAGAACAACCTTCTGCCCACCCCTGCTTTCTAAATGTGCCCTCTTTTTTCTGTCTTGCAGCTGTGGGGACTCGGGCAATGATCCTTTTCACCAAGGAGCCGTACTCCCAGGACGCCCTGCACGGCCGTAGTGCCATCCTCCGCTGCGAGGTGGAGGATCCAGCGCACGTGGAGTTCGAATGGCTGCAGAACGGGCTCCCCGTTCAGGACACAGAGCAGCGCTTCAAGGAAGGCAGCAACCTCCAGTTTGCCGCTGTGGACCGGCACCGGGATGCTGGGGACTTCCAGTGCGTGGCGAGGAATGTGCTCACGGGGGAGGAGGCCCGCACAGCCAATGCCTCTTTCAATATCAAGTGTGAGTGTGGGGCCAGGGCAGCCAGGCTCACGCCGCAGCCGGATGCAGCCCACTCGTGTGGGAGGGCAAAGCGTGCTCTTGAGAAGGCCTGAGACTGGAAACGGCTTTGCCAGGCTGCCTGTCAGTGTGTGTGGAGGTGGTGGTCAGGCAGGGATCCAGTGGTGTGGACTGTACATGCAGGATTCCTCTCCAGCTACCACATCCTTCATGCCCTCTAGGCCGCTTGTATCTTCTGATGTCCCCAAGGCTGCCAGAGACGCTTTCTCCCGCTGCCTTCCCTATTTGTATATATGGAACGGGGATGTTACTGCACCAAGTGTGTCCTGAGCACCACAGATCCTTTCAGAGCCCCTCTTATCCCTCAGAGAACAGCTACACAGGGCGAAGTGAGACATTCACAGAGTGGGTGTCCCTTTACTCCATGAGGGCTGATGCGTCTCTAAGCATGCGTGTGCCCTGGCTGTCTGTGCTGGTTATTACTGAGATCCCCCTGGGGTCTGTAGGTTTAGAGAGCCAGCTGTGTTGATACTCTTTGATCCCACAGGGATTGAGACTGGCAGCGTGGTGCTGAAGGAGCCGGCCAGCGTAGCAGAGATCCAGCCCTCCTCCACAGTGGTGCTGCGGTGTCACATCGACGGCCACCCACGGTAAGGGTCGCCTCCTGAGGAGCGGACCCTGCACCGGGTCCCTCGGCACCTTTGCTGCGTGCTCTTCCCCCTTCTCTCTCTCTCTCTCTCTCTCCTCTCTCCTGTGAGGATTCAGTAGAGTCTAGGGAAGGTGAAAGGCAGGATTGAGCCTGTGGCTGAGCACCGGGGGAGAAGGCAAACGGCTTCCTTGGAGCCGCGTAGCGAGGAGCACAGTAAGGACGGGCGGTCACAGTCCGGTTGCTGAGCTGCTTGGTATGCTGCGGTCACTCTCCGTTGCTTTCCAGTCATGTCCCGTCCACTTGGCTGCATGTCTCATGGCTTCTTGTCTGTGTTGGGGCCAGCCGTGGGGATGGAGAGCCAGGGAAACGGGCCATCTCTGGGCTGTCTCCTCCTCACACGTGCTCTTTGGGGAGCTCTGCCGGTGCCCTGCCACCTGGTCACCCTCTCGCCCCCTGTCTTGCAGCCCCACGTGGCAGTGGTTTCGGGACGGCACCCCGCTTCCCGACAGCCGCAGCACCTATTCTGTCAGCAACAAGGAGCGAACACTGACCCTGCAGAGCGCCAGCCCCGACAACAACGGTCTCTACTACTGCTGCGCCCGCAGTGCCGTTGGCTTCGTCTGCAGCCAGAACAACTTCACGCTGAATATCATCGGTGAGCGGTGCCCCGGTGGCTCAGGGCCAGGGGCTTGGTTTTACGGCTCCGCTGACTGCCTCCCCTCTGCTGCAGGGGAAGTGTCAGGCTGCTGTGACCTTCTCTGTGCGAAGGCTCTGGCCAGAGATAGGCCTGACGCACCCAGCCAGGTGTGAGCCCTGCCCTCTCTGCAGGTGTCAGTTTGCCCCTTACGGCTCCGCTGACTGGTCTGTGCTGTCATCTCTGGTACTGAAGCGCCAGGGTCCTGCCTCCTACAACAAGGTTTGGACCCTGGAGGCTGTAGGCACTGCTGGCTTTGCCGATATCAGTGCCGTCATGGTGCTGCGTGGGTGAGATGCCCTGTTGGCGTTTGGAGGCAAGGCCCAGGGAGGGCAGGAGATGTTGAACTTAGAGAGGTTGTTTGGAAGTGGACGAGGGAATTTGCAGTCCAGTGGCAGATTTGATCTCTTTGCTGGGAGCCCAGGGTGCTCAGGGCCTTGCTGGAAGCAGAAGGGGGTTTTCCCAGAGCAGCTATGGCGTGCAGTCCTGGGCTCTGGCTGCATAGCTGCAGCAGTGCTGGCACGTCTGCCCCCACTGGGTCCTGTGTGCCCACAGGGCATGCCCAGGTCTTTTTTGGGTTTCCCCCAGCGCACTGGTGAAGGGACACCACAGGCTGCTCTCCTCACCGTCTTGTGCTCTCTGCCGTTGCAGACGAGAGCTTTCCTCAGGCGGTGATCGTCCCGCAGGACCTCATCGTGACCAAGAACGAAGAGGCCATGTTTGACTGCCAGTTTGTTGCCGTGCCCCCTCCCACGCAGGAGTGGCTCTTTGAAGACAGCCCCATCACCAACAGATCCAAGTAATAGGGACCCGGGTGACGCGGGCAGGGCTGGGAGGAGAAGGGGGCACCATGTTCCAGGAGCAACAGGGAGAGACCAAACCCTGGCTGTGCCCGAGGGCAAGTGGTCAGCATCATGCTGGCCACTGGAATTGTTTTCTCAGCTTAGCTGGCTCGGGTTTAGCAGGGCCTTGGTATTTGTGCCTTGTCTGCAGAGGACTTGGCAAGCAGTTTGCCCTCAAATGAGGCTGTGGGCTGCTGGTCCTAGATGCCCGTGCATGGTGATCCTCAGAGCTGGGGATGTCTCCTGCCATATAGGTCTGCGTGTGGCAATTTCGTGGAGCCAGGGACAGCTCAAGGCCCAGACACTGACTTAGGACAATTCCCAGAGTCAGGGATGTGTCCCAGTGTCAGATGCCCACAGGTGGCGGTCCCCAAACTCAGGGACACCTCCCAGCACAGTGCCCAGTGGGCCATGGCTATCTAGCACTTCCAGATACTGGTGCGTGGTGATCCCCAGAGCCAGGACTGTTTCTGAGCCCCAGATACCGACACACAGGGCAATCCCCAGAGCTGGGGACATCTCCCAGCCCAGGCTGCCTGTGGATGGTGATTCTGGAGCCTGGGATGTGTCTCAGCCAGACTCTGCAAGGCAGGTGGTGCTGTGTGGGTTCCAGATGCCCGGTGGCATCTGTGCAGCTCCCGGGCGCCACCTTGTGCCCCCTACCCCCTCTCCCGACTGTGCCAGCTTGCAGAGCTGGCCCACTTTGGTGATGCATCTTTTGGTGGAAGCCAGCTGCTCTCCGGGAAGGAGCCTTCTGTTAGCTCGTTTCCCCGCGTGAAGCACGCGTCCCACCATCTCCTCCTTTGTGTGCTGCTCCCCCAGCTCTGGGAAGCTTCTACTTGGCACAAAGTCTCCCTCTTAGTTCCACGGGCTCGTGTAGGACGTCGCAGAGCTGTGGCTCTGGCCGGTGTCCTGCAGAGATGCCCACTGAGCCCTGCCTCTCCCCGTGTGCCCAGGACCACCGTGTTCGCCAATGGCTCCCTGCTGATCACCCAGGTGAGGGCTCGCAGCACCGGGGTCTACAAGTGCGTCGGCCGCGGGCAGAGAGGGAAAGCTCTTGTGCTGAAGGCAACTCTGCGGCTAGCAGGTGAGGCCCTGGGGCTGGTGGCAGGGTGGGCAGCGGGTCCCAGAGCTGCAGTGGCACTCTGAGGCCGTGAGACAATGTAGTGATGGGTCAGTATGCGGGGAGCTGCTTGGTTTGTCTATGAAATGGCTCATCCTTGCTGCCTGGATGAGGGGAGCAAACATAGCACCCTCGGCTGGTGTGTCTCCTGGGGATGATGGTGCTGGTGGGTCGGCTACGTGGTCCTGCCCTCTTTGAGCCCTGCTGTCTGTTGCTCCTCTCAGAGATCGAAGAAATGGCACCCTTCTCCCCGAAGGTGTTGACGGCGAACCAGGGGCACCGTGTGGCCTGCACGGTCCCGCGAGGCGTCCCCACACCCCAGGTGTGGTGGGAGAGGAACCAGGAGCGGATTCCCGCTGCTGGCAGGGTGCACCAAGAGGCAGAGCAGCTCGTTTTCACCAGTATCACCGAGGCGGATGCAGGGACCTACACATGCCATGCTGCCAACAAGGCTGGAGAGAAGAAACAGGAGCTGAGCATCACTGTGGCTAGTAAGCAGCTTTCTGAGAATGGCAGGGGGCAGAGAGAGGGACTGCGTAGGGCGTTGGGGTGAGCTGGGGAACGATGGCCATTGCCTCGTTGCTATGAAGAGGCACATCTCTCACGGCTGTCATCTCTGGTACGTGGTTGGCTGCACGCTGCCTGGCTGCTCTGCGCTGGGGCTGGCCAGAGGGGTGGTGAGCTGCCCTGTGTAACCCCTGACCCCTGTGCCCAGCGGTACCCAAGTGGGTGGAGATGCCCAAGGACAGCCAGCTGGAGGAGAGCAAGCCGGGATACCTGCACTGCCTCAGCAAGGCCTCCCTGAAGCCCACTGTCACCTGGTACCGCAACGGTGTCTCCATCTCCGAGGTGAGGCGATGGGGCAAGCCCCTGCTGCTCGTGGGCACTTGTGCCAGGCACCTGCTCGGCTCCTTCCTCTGCTCCTGCCATTTCTCACCTTGCTCCTAGGCCCAGCATCCCTGCCATCCCCACTCTGGCCATGTTCCTGGCACCATATCCATCCTACGGGTGTATGGGTGCACAGCTGGCTGTCTTTAGCCACTTTGGTGGCAGCCAGCGCTGTGCTTTTGGGGCAGTGACAAGAGAGATGTCCCTCGTCTCGATGTCACTGCAGCCTGTCTCAGTTCTCGCTGTGGGTCTTGGCAGGGGTGTGTCTGTCCAAGGCACGGTGTGGGGGTGTGGAGCGGCAGGAGACCCGCGAGTAAGGCCTGAGCTCAGGGCTGGTGACAGTGTCATTTCCGCCCTGCTCCTTCCCCCCGGGCAGGACTCGCGGTTCGAGATCTCCGAGAACGGGACGTTGCGCATCAACAACGTGGAGGTATACGATGGGACGATGTACAAGTGCGTGAGCAGCACGCCGGCAGGCAGCATCGAGGGATACGCGCGGGTGCACGTGCTAGGTATGCCGAAAAGCGCTCCGCGCCCGCCCCTGCTGGGAAGCTCTGCCTGGCAGGGGGCGGGGGTGACCCCTCCTGGGCAGGGGGCGCAGGGGCGATAACAGCGCGTCTGTCTCTGGCAGAGAAGCTGAAGTTCACGCCGCCGCCCCAGCCGCTGCAGTGCATGGAGTTTGATAAGGAGGTCACAGTGTCCTGCTCAGCCACCGGCAGGGAAAAACCTACCATCCAGTGGACTAAAACAGGTAAGGGGGGACTTGGATGCGATACGTCTGACCTGGGGCTCACCTCCGACGTGATGTGTCTGCTTGGGAAACCGCCGTGTGGCACGGTGCTTCTTGCACAACGGCTGTATCCCTCTTCTTGCGTCCCACAGATGGGAGCAGCCTGCCGTCCCACGTCAGCCACAATGCCGGCATCTTGTCCTTCCACAAGGTGAGCAGGAGCGACTCGGGGAACTACACGTGCATCGCCTCCAACAGCCCGCAGGGCGAGATCCGCGCCACCGTGCAGCTCGTGGTAGCAGGTGAGGGCTCTGTGGCAGGCGGGTGGCTTGCCTGCTGTGCAGGGGAGCTGGCGTGCCCCTGCAGAGAGAGGGGTGTCTGGCCTGACCCCAGGCTCTGCCCTGTGGCACTGGAGTGTCTGGTTTGTCAGTGCCCTGAGAGGCCGTGTGCCGGTGCCGGCCCCTCTTCCGTGGGGAAGCTCTGAAGAAGTACTGTTTCTAGGAGCTAACAGCATTTGTGTCGGCTTCTCTGCCTTCAGTTTACGTCACCTTCAAGCTAGAGCCAGAGCCCACGACAGTGTATCAGGGGCACACAGCCATGTTCCAGTGCCAGGCAGAAGGGGACCCCGTGCCGCACATCCAGTGGAAAGGGAAGGACAAGATTTTGGATCCCGGCAAGCTCGTGCCCAGGTACGTAGCCTGCATTCCAAGCTGAAATGTGGCACAGCGTGGGGGTGCTGACGGTGCAGTCTTGGGTTCCCAGCCATTGTGGGGGGGCACACAGCCAGTTGTCTCAGTGTGCTGGGGCCCGGCCTCTCCCGGCCCCAGGGTTACCCTTTCTGCCACAGCCTGCGGTTGAGCTGCAGCTACTTGTTCTTGAGCATTGCACAGCCTGAGATCCAAGATGATTGCACTGGGAACGCGGGGCTGAGACATCCTGGGGAGGTGGGTGCCCCAAGCCTGCCTCTGCCCTCCGGCGCTTGTAAAGGGCTTTGTGTGGTTGGCAGGATTCAGATCATGCCTAATGGCTCCCTGGTGATCTACGACGTCACCTCCGAGGACTCTGGAAAATACACCTGTATCGCCGGCAACAGCTGCAACATCAAGCACCGCGAGGCCTTCCTGTATGTCGTAGGTAAGGGAGGTTCCCGCGGTCGGGACGTGGCCTCCCGGCATCCCCGGCGGCTCTAGGCCCTGCTTCTGGCCCCACGGACGGGTGCTCCGTGTCAGGCCCTGCCTGCTGGGGAGTCCCGTCAGCATCCCTGTCGGGATGCGGTGCAGTGGGCTGTGCCCACCGTCGGATGAGGAGGTGGCCACAGCAGTGGGGTGGGGGGTTGCTTTTCTCATTTTCCCAGCACATTCCTGAACAGGATTTGGGAAATCCCTCCGTGCCCTTACGGGTTTGGTGCTCTCTGCCCCACAGATAAGCCAGCAGCAGAAGAAGAAGAAGGACTTGGCAGCCACACGCCCTACAAGATGATCCAGACCATTGGGCTTTCGGTGGGGGCAGCTGTTGCCTACATCATTATTGTGCTGGGGCTGATGTTCTACTGTAAGAAGCGGAGAAAAGCCAAGAGGCTGAAGAAGCACCCGGAGGGCGAGGAGCCCGAAATGGAGTGTCTGAATGGTGAGGCCAGCACCCCTGGGAGTGGGGGTGTCGCTGCAGCCCCTCACCTCTGGGCTGGAGGGGCTGAGGGTCAGGGAGCTCCCCAGGAATGGGGGATGATTCCTTACTCTTTGAATCTCTTGCTCTTGGTTTTGGCTACGGCTGGTGGCAGAGACCTGCCCCCAGGGTGAGAAATAGGCAAGTTAGTGTAAAACCTGCATCCCAGCCCCACACTGTGGCCATCTCTGCCGAGTTAGGTATCGCTCCTGCTTCCCAGCACCCATACGTGGTATCGTGGACACCATTTCCCAAGGGGAGGGAAGTATCCCTACTGCAATGTAATGAAGCAGTGGTACCCTGCCAGCCCGTTCAAATCACGGCTCAGCAGCTCCTGGTGCTGGAGGGAAGGCTTTTCCCTGAACAGCTCTGGACTCCGCTGTGCACTCACCCTGTTATCTCTGAAAGTCTCATAAGCTTTGGGCATCTGCAGCATCCTCCTCCCTCAAGGACTTCTGGGGCATAAGAGGTTATCTAAAACCTGCCTCTTTGCGTTCCAGGCTTGTCACCTATCCGCTCCACACTGGAACACACAGCCCTTCCTTGTGTGGTTGTCCCTGCGAGTGCTTTTTCTACTTGCGCTATCGCCTGTCTCAGATGGGGAGCCGCAGGCAGGACTTGGTGTGCCCAGCTTTGCAGAGTGACATGGCTGTGCCGTGTCCTGCTCCCAGCTCTGCCACGGGTTTCAGTTCCCTGTCCACAGAACTCGCTCTGGAGGGAGAGCAGGCAGCTCTGGATGGGACATCAGGGTTGCTTCCCCCAGGCTCCTCCTGTTGCATCCTCTGGCTGCACCTCCCGGTGCTCGGTGTCCCTCTGCGGCTGGCCTGCACCTTTGCTCGGTTGGCAGCTTTGGCCAACAGCTGCTGGCAGCACCCTTCCACGCTGTCAGCGTGTCGTCCTGCCCTGGCTCCATCCTTGGCGTGCCGCATCCTCTGTAAGAAGGGTGCTTGCTCGCGGTGTCGCTCTGACTGTTCTGCTTTTCTTGGCCGAACACAGCGGGTGGGAAGGCGGGTGGCTGTGGGGACTGAGGGAAGCATGTGGTTTCTGTCTCGGCATGTGCTGATTTCTCCAGGGCAGCGTGGCTGTGCCTCTTTCTCCAGGAGACGCTTGGGTGTTGCAGGCAAGTGGGCAAAGCCGGCAGCTCCCCCTCCAGGCTGCTGGACACAGAAATTGAACTTCACGTTCATTTTTGCCGTCCCTTTGTTATTGACTGTCTCGTCAAAGCTCTGTCAAACGTGGGGATGTCTGTTCTCAAAAGTATCTCTCGTTGCTGCCCGCTGGGGCCATCTCTCAGTGTCCTCACCCTGCAGCCTTCGGCATTTTCTTGGCACATTTGCAGCAGTCATCCTGTATTATCCTCTTGGCTTCAAGCTCGTAGTCTTGAGACACTATCAGTCACGAGTGCAGACAGCCCAGGGTCAGCCTTGCTCATAATTAGGATAAAACCAGGGAGAGTGTGAGTAGCATCGAACTTTGATTTGTAGGGGTGGTGTTTTTTTACTGGCCTTCTGGAAACGTTACTCTAGCATGTGAGAGAGGACAGCTGTGGCTCCTAAGTCAACGTATCTCAGTCTCCACAGCTCCAGGCCTACCTGTGGCAAAGCCACAGTCCCCGTCGTCGTGGCCAGACCTGCTCAGGATGTGCTGGTGGGCTGGTACCTCTCTCTGTGCGTGCGTTGTCAGCACGTACGTACACGCGCTGCTGTACAGTACCCCCTGATGGAAATTAGTGGCATTGGGATTCTGTTGGAGTTACCTCATGTTGGATCAAGCCTTAATTTTGTGATTAAATCCTTTTGCATGGCTTAATGCTTGCTCCTGGACGAGCTGACACAGAGCGTGCACAGTAATGCAGGGGGATGCTGCACATGTGTCAGCCACCTTAACTCATTGCTATGCCCCGCTTTACGTTCCAACTCCTGCCTTCAGCTTGTGGAAAGGACTGCTTCCTAGGTCTGATCCAAGCAGTACTAGATCAAAGTCAAGGTTTGCTATCTACGCAGCTATCCGTACGGTCCTTCCCCTCAAGCTGCCGGTAAGGTGCAGGGTTCTCTACTTTCTTAAGGCAATAATGTTTTGTCCTGTTCACTGGCTTCTTGTTTGTGCCAGGGAAATGCCTAGTGCAGGTCCTGAGCAGAAAGCTTGCTGGTGCTGACTGCAAGGACAGTGCTTCCCAGCGCTGCTTTAACCCATGCAGTAAGGGAAGCTCCAAGCTGATCTGGTCTGACAGGCTCGAGATGACCAAGCACTTGCTGGGAAGTGAGCAGGAGCAGAGGGGTCAGGCCGAAGCAGCTGATGCCCGGTAGCCTTGAGAGTCTCTTGGGCATCAGGAGACTGTGGTTATGGCGAGCAGGGTCCTCTCTACTCCCTCTCTCCCTCAGACATCCAGTCTCCTGCTGCTGTTCTGCAGAGTTTTGTCAATGGTCGTTCGGACGTAGCCACCCCTTTGGGATGAGCGAGTTGCACGGGATGGACAAGGCCAGATGGGGCTGGCCGGCTCTGGGACCAAAGCCATTGCTCAGCATCTGATTTCAAGGGTGGCCGCAGGGCTGCCAGCGATGGGGCCGGACGTGAGCCCGGAGGGAACAACTGTGGGGAGGCCACTCTGTTGCCTGGGGCTGAGATGTCAAGCTGGGGTGCTTGGGGCCAGTTGTGGGTGCTTGGAGTGTCAGCCCCGGAAGGGAGTGATCCCCAGCAGGACATTCCCTGCACAGCCCGGCAGGATGCTGAAGCCCCAGGAGGGGCTGATCCCCAGCAGGACATTCCCTGCACAGCCTGGCAGGATGCCGGAGCCATGGATGCTTCCCTTGCAGGTGGTGCTTTGCTGCAGAACGGGCAGATGACAGCAGAGATCCAGGAAGAAGTGGCCTTGACCAACCTGGGCAGCAGCTCTGGGGCCAGCAAACGGCACAGCGCTGCCGACAAGATGCACTTCCCACGCTCCAACCTGCAGACAATCACAACCCTGGGTACGCTGGGCCGCCCTGGCCCTGACCCCACTCCGGCAGTAAACCTGTGGCTGAAACCCCAGTGTATCCTAGCCAGAAAGCGGGATGTGCTGGGGTACGGAAGGCCCGCGCTGTCCTAACGTATGCTGTCTTCCCACGTGCTGCTCTGCACTTCCAGGCAGGGGGGAGTTCGGTGAAGTGTTCCTGGCCAAGGCAAAAGGCGCGGAGGAAGGTGAGGGCGAAACGCTGGTCCTGGTGAAGAGCCTGCAGACGAGGGACGAGCAGCTGCAGCTGGACTTTCGGCGAGAGGCAGAGATGTTTGGCAAGCTGAACCACTCCAACGTGGTGCGGCTGCTGGGGCTGTGCCGGGAGGCAGAGCCGCACTACATGGTCCTGGAGTACGTGGACTTGGTAAGGGCCCTGGCAGCAGTGCCTGTGGTGAGGAGGAGGTGGGGTGGGCGCTGGGCATGGGGCCTGCAGGCGTGACAAGGCTGACAGCACGGGGCAGGCAAGGTGTAGGGAGACCAGGCTGAGCTTACCGCTGTTCCTGGCATGGAGGAGTCTATAGGGGAATGGGGTTCTCCAGCAAGACCTGGAGGTGAATTCATCCTCTTCCACGTCCTCCTGATTTCTGGTTTATGTCCATCACTCAATGAGTAAGCGGAGCTGTGGAACTCTGTGCTGCAGGATGACTGAATGCTAGGGGCTGCTATGGGGAGCCGGGGGTGCATGGGAGAGAAATCAACCTGGGGCGTGAAAAACTGCTTGCCCTCATCTTAGCCAGTTGAGGCCCAGAAGTGGGACACTGGCTTGCCCTACGGGGCAGGGACCAGGAGCACAGGTGGGGACTATGGCCCAGGAGATGAGGATCCATGGGGCTCCCAGTGGGCCTGCCACATCTGGGTGCTGCGGGGACGGATGCGGCTGGCAGCATGGAGACGTGCTGCCTCTGAGTTGCTGTCTCTCTCCCAGGGGGACCTGAAGCAGTTCCTGCGGATCTCCAAGAGCAAAGATGAGTCTCTGAAGCCGCAGCCCCTCACAACCAAACACAAGGTGATAGTGCAGCTTTGGAAGTGCTGTGGGGCTGGGGACCCTGAGGAGGGCAGCCAGCGCTGACATCCCTCTGGGGTCAGGTGTCTCTCTGCACGCAGGTGGCCCTGGGCATGGAGCACCTCTCCAACGGCAGGTTCGTGCACCGGGACTTGGCAGCCAGGAACTGCCTGGTCAGTGCGCAGCGGCAGGTCAAGGTCTCGTCCCTGAGCCTCAGCAAGGACGTGTACAACAGGTCGGCATGGAGCCTGGCAGGGGAGGGGGAGGGGATGGGATGGCCCCAGTCTCACCGCCTGCCTGTCCTGCCCGCAGCGAGTACTACCACTTCCGCCAGGCCTGGATCCCGCTGCGCTGGATGCCACCTGAAGCTGTGCTGGAGGACGAGTTCTCCACTAAGTCAGACGTGTGGTCCTTTGGGGTGCTCATGTGGGAGGTCTTCATGCATGGCGAGATGCCCTACGCTCCGCTGGCAGATGACGAGGTCCTAGCAGGTATGTGGAGCGCCTCGTGTCGTCCCTGGCATTGGAGCTTGCTTCCTTTTCTTGTGTTAGAGGGGGCCAGCCAGGCTGTGTGTTGTTCCCCCTCGTGTCACGGTCCAGGGAGGCCGTTCCAGCCCGTGTAGAGACACCCTCCTTGTGCCCCGTGGAGAGGATCAGGCCTCTTCCCAACGGCCCTGTGGGCTTTGCTTTCACACCAGGTCTGCAGTCAGGAAAGACGAAGCTCCCGCACCCCGAG
>NW_010238081.1:0-214 GCF_000690775.1 Eurypyga helias | reverse complement strand
GCCTGTCTGAGCCCCTCGTAGGCAAAGTCCTCGGAGGAAATGGGCCACTGGCTGGGCCTCCTCTTGTCGGAGTCCGGCTCGAAAACAGACCCGGAGGAATTTACCTACGATTACGTGGATGCCGATCGGGTTTCCTGCATCGTGAGCGCTGCAAAGAACTCCTTCTTGTACGTCGGCGGTAACGTGCGGGGCTGCGGTGGGGCGGGAGGGGGGT
>NW_010238080.1:0-14014 GCF_000690775.1 Eurypyga helias | reverse complement strand
GGCTCCCGCTGCGGGCTGGGCGGGGAGGATCCGCGCCCCCCGAGCGCATCTCCCGGTAACCTTCCCGGAGCCACGTTAACCCCTAAAAACGAGGAAGGGGGTCCTTTTCCATAGCTCGGCGTCGTTCCCCGCGCTCTGCCAGAGGCACCGACCTGTGCGGGGCGGCTGAGGGAAACATTTACCCTCGCAAACCTGATTTTCCTAAGAAATCCCGTGGCTTCCAGCCCGCTGGGAAACCTTCCCGTGGCGTGCGCCTTCCCCCGGTGTGCGGGGCCTCGGGGGGGAAGTATAGTGGGGCGAAGAAAAGTTAAGGTGGGTAAGCTACATCTTTGTACCCCATTAAGCTCAGTTGATGAATTATTTTAATGGAGTAGGCGGCTATTAGGAATAACGCCGTGTAGCATCTTCTCTGCGTTAGGTAATGCCAAGTGCCCCTTCCTAGTAGCTTTAGGTTTGTGTGTTTATAACCATTTTCTTTCCCAAAGGCTCCGCTGTGCGTTTTGAGATCGCTGTTAGGAAAAACTCCGATTTCTTCCTTTGTGGAAATGACTTGTGGAAGAGGAGCTGATACCCTGCTGCAGTTCTGTTTAAAACCACCTTTTTTTTCCCCCCTTCTTTATGATTTCCAGCGTCGCCCCTGTCCCGCAGCGTTTAGCAGGCGTAGCTGGCAAGTGCTCTTTCACGTCCCTTTGCGTATGACGAGGCAGAAATGCCTCGCTGGAGGGTCTGGGTCGATTGCTGCCCACGTTAAAAGCGGGATTCAGTTCCCACGTTCCACCTTCTTTCAGATATTTCTCGGCGGATGGCTGACGTCCTCCTGTTCGGTTTGGGCTGGCAGCGTTTCTCTGCTTCGCGGCCCCTCGTCCCGGTAACCGCGCTGCCGTTTTCTGCCTGCGAACGGGCCAGGCAACTGGCTTCGCCACATATTTTTTCTCTTGCCTCATATGCTGATGCTGCTTTCTGCATACTGTGATTAAAATAACTTTTGTGTGTAACTGCAGCAGGGAAAGGTTGGGATTTGGACAGAAACACTAATTCTCTGTTAGAGTTATTGCCAAATACCCTTTTTGTTAGATTTTTCTTTTTCTACCCCCCTTATCTAGCCAGTCTCAAGGTGATGCTTTCCGCTTGCAGAATTAGCAGCGGCGGGATGTGAAGAACAGTTTTTAATTTGCTCCTTTACCCCCTGCTGTCATAACACCCCTGTTACAGATAATTTAGCCTGCTAACTACTGTGTTTTCGAAACCCCTCGACGGAAAGGGAAGGACTTGCTGCGGCCTGCGCGGAGCCGTGGTGTTGCTCGGTTGGCCGTGTAACAGCTCTCCTTTGCGTCATCTGCTCTTACTGCTGGAGTTTCACTGGTGATGCCTCCGAAGTGTCTAATCATTGCTTGACGGTCAGTGCTGTAACCCGGGGTTAATAACAGAAACTCAGAAACTGAAATTCCCTGTGAATTTCAGCGGTGATGGGTATAGGTTGAATATGTTTCTGGGCAAGATCCTTAAGCATGAGGACATGGGGGGGAGAGGACATGTGTTTTATTTTAAGCATCCAACTTGGTTGCTCCTAATCCCTTTCCCCGCTGCTGCCAAGACACCCACCTCTTGCCATTGACTTCTCGAGAGCTTCAGCTCCCAAGTTTAGTTTCCTGATCATACCCCAGTTACGTGCCGGAGTTAATAGCGCGAATACCCGCTGTGCCGTCCTGGAGGGGTGAGGAAGAAGCAATGACAGTGGCAGGAGGAGGGAAGTCCTTCGTTCCTGCTATTTGTTCCAAAAGCTGTGGCAGCGAGCGGGCCCATCAGAGCCCGAGAGTGAAGGAGAGCTCCTAGTGAAGGTTAGTTTCCCGGTCTGTAGCACCCATCCGTGTTGTGGGTGCTTTTCGTGACGTAACCGCCTTTAAGGTGAAACTGGGTTGGTTTATTCTTTGCCCTCTGTCTGCAGGAGAGCCTCCTGAGTCTCAGAGCTCGATCTCCATCCTCCCGTGCCTATGATTTGCTTTTCTTCTAGTGTTGCCGTTTGGTTTAATCGTGTTTTTTCCCTCCCTGATGTAATTGGCGGGAGCAGTGGGATCCCCTCTTGACCACTTGTTTTGATGGGTTAAACAAGTCAGTCTTTAAGTCTCCTCCTGTTCTCTTGTCAATATTCTCAGGATTTCCTTGTCAGTGAAAACCCTTTGCCTTTACCCATCAAAACCTTGTTAAAACAAAGGGAATTTTCTGCATCAGTGTCTAGCTCTTAAGCTTCCTGCTCTATTGGCAAAACAGCAGGATTGGATGACTTTAAGAAAAAAAAAAAAAGAATATTTTGGGGTGCCTACTCGCTGTACTAAGTTCTCAAACTTTGACATTCTCCGGGTGATTGTTTTAGCCTAATGAGACGGGGAGCTGCTGGGCTAAATCCATCCCAGACAAATCACTTCTTGTTAATGACTGTGCATAAACCACGGAGATGATAGATTGGAGAACTACCAGCTCATGACTCGTCGGAATCTGTTTCTCCTCTCGTCGTTATACAAGATGTTCAAGCAAACAAAACACACGATGCCTTTTAAAAACTAGTATTTACTTAAGTTTGTAGAAATGCGAGAGCTTCTTCCTGTTCGCATGCCTGAACTGCAGCTGGTTGCAGGGAAGAGGGTACTTCTGAGCTTTGAAAACTTGCTATTTCTTGCCAAAATGAGGCCTTGAAGGTAATTTCATACAGTGCCAAGTTGTTGGTGCTTTTCCCAAGCTGATGCCTGTGGTCTCTGGTTTGGGAACGCATCTGCCCGCCAGCACGGGCACTGCTTGAGAGCCCGGGGGGCTGATTCCCTCATCCTCCCCCATGCCTCGTGATGGTGGCAGCTCTTCCCACTGGGTTTGGAGCAGGAGCAGCAGCCCTGGCATTGATAGTCGTACGATGATTGGGCTGTACTTCCAACGGAAGAATCGGTCTTCAGCTGTTGGGAGGGGGGGAGAAGCAGGGTGAATCCAGGTGTCGTTCCGAGCTGGGAGACCGGACACAGGCATCCGCAGTTCCTGCCATTCCTCTGCGAGGGGGTTTTCTCCCCCCCACAAGAACTAAAGTAGCATCTGGGCCGTGTTGCCTGTGTTTTAACTCGTCCTCCTTGCTGCCGTGCCTGTATGCGGAATGCTGTAGTCTAATTAGATTATATTAGCATGAATAAGTGAATCTTAATAAATGAGCTTATGGGGGCACTGTCAGGTCAACTCAATCCCTAAATATAGGTTCTGGGCAGAGCGCAGGCTTGGTGCAGGATCTGTCCATACAGCAAAATCATACGGCTATTTCCTGGGAATGCGTAAATCCTGCTGCCTTGCCATCGTGTTGGCCTGGCTGCTCCAGTGCCTCGGTACGAGAAATGCCAAAATGCACTCAAGTATGAGTTAAAGTTTGGTGGGGAGTTGGAAGGGGAAATCATGGCTGTGGAAACTAAATCTGAGATGCTAAAGAATGCAAATCTCATGATCCTTGTTAATGCTTCCCATTTAACTAAAGGTGTGTTTTTTTCTTAAGTCTCTCGGGTACTGTGGAAAACGGAAAAAGAGACATGATTTCTGTTGTACATATGCACATGAGAACTCCGGAAAGCTGCTTCTCTGACTCTCCAGCACGAAGAATATTGTCTCATCTTCTTGCAACTATGTGATGAAAAGAAATAGTTTGGGGTCTTCGAGTCTCGCTGGGCAGTGTTCGGGAGGTGGGAGGGAGAGGGGCAGGAACTGAAGGTCTGTGGGTTAATCAGAAGTAAAACAGTTACTTTTGTGCAGCTCTCCTCCTTGTTTTCTGCCATGTTCTTTGTTTTAGTTAGCACTCTGTGCCTACCCTGCTTATCACAATTCACAGCTCTCAATTCTTGTTACTGAAGGAAAGTAGATGATGTTCCTTCCCCTTCTTCCCAAGAAGACTGATTTAGAAGAATAGTGGTTTATTTCCTTTTTCAGATGAAACCTTATGTTTGCTTGTACATCACTGAGGCTGCATGATAATTTGGAGAAAGTGTCTGTAAATTAATAATGTGGTCAAGCTACTCCTCTTCTTGCACCAATAATCCCTGTTATAAATAGCCCTGACCTCCGTTAGCGTCAACAGCTCCCTGCTGCTGTCACTGTCGGGTACGTAGGATTTTCAGGGGTAGTGAAGTGTGGAAAGCAGCACTTCTTGCGGGTTTTTGTGCTTTCCCATGGGGTAACCTCCCTCCTGGCTGATGCTGCTGTCTGTGCTGCCCTGTCTGGATCTGCTGGCAGCCAGGCAATCCTGGAGATCGCTGCTCCGCTCTGGAACAGCAGGAACATCTCCAACACCTCCCCTGCTGCAGGAAACATCTTTAAGCCCTTTTACACTGTGAAGTTGCGGAAGTAGAGCAAAACTCCTGGTTTCCCTCAGGTTGTAATTGAATGACTAATTGAGCATCGGGGAGGGCTTTTTCCATCTCAGAAGAGGTGTGTCGATGCTCTCCAGCAAAACACGAGCTCTCATTTTTGGATTGGATGTATTGATTGAATAGCTAACTTTTTCAGCCTGCTTGTCTGGTGTCCAGCTCGCCAAACATGTGTTGGATGACCAGGGGAAAATAAAGCTGGAGTTCAGAACTACGTGGGTGTTGAAGGCTCTTAAAGCCTGGTATATTTATGCCTGTGATTCATGGTGCTTCCAAAAACAATCCAGCTCTCCTCCTGCAGAGGGGAAGTACCTCGGTCCAGTGTTACCATCTTTCGTTTCGCTGTGTCACCTGCCAGAGCAATATCAACTGGACCTGAGTTATTTTGGGCTCCTTATTCTTTTGCTTCCAAATGCCACCCTGCAAAGGTTTCTTGTAGAAGAAATTCTGGCTTAATTCTGATTTAAACTCTTCAGTATGGCCTGAAAATGGTAAGCAGGGTATTTTATTTCAGGGATGTGGCAAATCTGAGTGCGTCTCGTTCCTGTCTGTAATGTGAAAAAGGTGTCTTTTGTCTGTGTGGAACCACACAGGAAGGAAGTTGTTGAGTGCAGGAGATAAAGGCGCTATCTCTTCCCCTGCGAGGCGGCAAGCTGCCTGCTCCTCGGCTCTGCAGCACTCTGCTCCCGTCCTGCTCATAGTAGGGTGGAGGAGAAAACGTTCATGGGAAAATGTGAGTGGACTTGCAATCTATTTGCAAGTGCGTAGCTGTCAAGGAAGATGATGACTAAGCTATTGCACAAGGTGCAGCTCATCAGGGAGTGTGCCAGGATTGGACCGGATTGTGACTGATTTACAAGACAGCCTATAATATCAGTCAGCTGATAGTTTTATGATTACTGGTTTAATCTGACCATTGGCTGTGACTACTTTTTTCCCTTAGCCTGTTTGCTCTGGAGTATTAAGTTGAATAGTCCATGTTCAGTGAGTACAAGGAAAAAAGCCCAATTTATTAGGAAATGAAGGATTCCTGAGCCACTGGTGGGGAACGTTTAATGCTTAGAGCCGATGACTTGCCTTTGGCTCATGTGGATGTCTTCTTGCTGGGTGCACTTACTCTCCCATTTCACAGAAGGGAAAGCTGAGGCCAAGCACCTGCAGTTGAAGGTGCCAAGAGTGACCAACTGCTGATGCTGTTCTCTTGGTCCCGTTTGTGACCCTCACTGGGGCTGGCTGTGAGCTGGTGAGTGAGTGGGAGACAGCTCTTCTGCGGTGATCGAGGCTGTTCCCCGTGTGTCTTGCTTTCAGGGTGTCTGCTGTGGCACAGGTGGGAGGTCAAGCCTGGTCCCAGAAAGTGATGTCCCTGCTTCCCAGACTGGTTTGAAAGGCTGCTGTGATGATTAGCACTGCTTTGTGCACTGAGTCGTTGCTTGTGTTGCGAGCGGATGTCCCAGCTTGGTTTTCACGTAGGCATTTTCCTTTATGCTGTGCATGGACCTAAAAACAGGTACAGGGAACCAGTTGCAGCATCTCTTCTGCCCTTCTCCGTTTCAGGTCCCGCTCTACCCGAGGGCAGCACCATGACTGCAGCAGATCATACCCAACAGATCTTTCCCAGGGCATTTTCAAATCTCGGAAGCGATGTGAGTGTAGTGGTGCTCTGCCAGGAAGGGCCCTTTCCTCTGGGGATAGACAGGAACCATTCTGCCTCCTTTAACTTGCTCTCCTCCCGGGAGGCTTGGGACTTCCTTCTCTTGGACGAGGCAGCGTCTGCAGTTCTGGGTGGGATGCGGTGCTGGGAAGCTGGCAGAAAATGGAGTTTACGGGTGAATGCTGTATCCCGTGCCACACCTACTGACCTTTGCTTGTGTAAATATTGTTGGCAGCATGTGTGGCTTCAGCTGTGATGGGCTGGTAAAGGACTGTGCTGCCTCTCTTCATGCTGCCTGGTTTTGTATTTACAGCAGTGGTGGTGGAAACCCATCAGAGCTTAGTTTCTCCAGAGTCCGGACCAAGGAGGGGCTGTTAGCCCCGCTGTTTGCTGAGAAGGTGTCCAGCCCTAGCCTGGACAACGAGGAGCACTGTCCGGAGGAGAGGCAGAAGTAGCATCTCAGAACCTTGGAAACCACCAAGCCACAGGGAGGATTTATGGAGGGCACGTTAGGATTTTACTGGGCTCCCTGGGCTTTCCCATGGCAGCTTAATGGGGACACTGCCAGTTCTCCCTTGTTACCTTCTCCTGAGGTCACTTCCAGCCTGTGCTACCCTACCACTAGGATTGGGTTGCGTGCTAAATATAGTAAACCTCTTTACAGCTTAGTGTGCGCGTGTGTATGTAAAACCAGTTGTTTTAAAGTAGCTTTTAATGGGTTAGAGCCTAGTTTGAGATGCACGACAAAACCAGGCTTCCTCTGCGCAAGTGGCGGTACGCCGGGCCGGTTGTGAGAGCAGGTACCGTTCTCCCCCTCAGTGTACTTCAACACCTGGATTCGGCGAGGTGCGGGATGCCGTGGGTGGGAGGGAGGGTGGCTGGGGCACAACTACACCTTGCGTAACGCGGTCTGTAGCCCAAGGCATGCGAAGGGGTTAGGTTTCAGGAGTTTTAAAGGCTTGTGAAAATTCTTGGTCGGACGTTTCCGTTACAAACCTGCCTTTTCAGCTCCCACCCTCCTCCTGGTTTGTACCTTTTTTTCTCCCCATGCTGTTTGTGTGCCAAAAGAAGAATTTCTTGGCTTCACGTCCAGCGTACCTATTCCTAAGTAGATTTCTTAATCCCTGCTCCCCGTGACAGGGTACTGAGGAGGTAGTTTGAGGTGTAACTGGAGTTGGAGGCAGGTACGTTTGGATCTGTGTGGTTGCGGTAAAGTGTCTGTTCAATCCTCACCTGCCAAAGGAGGAGCAGATTGTGGGACAGCAAAGGAAGAGGAGTGAGAAGCACGAGAGAAATGACCTCAATTACTCTGCATTTCTGTTGCTGAGCAGTTTTTTGGCCTTTTTAACAGCCTGGCGTGTCATTGAGTTCAGATGAGTACTGTGCTGATCAGCGAAGCTGAGCGCATTGGTGTGTGTGTGTGCATGTGCTATGAGGCCATTTTTGGGGGAGAACTCTGGGTTATTGAACTCAAAATTCTGAAAACAGTGAAATGCGTATTTGAAGTCCCTGTAGGAAACTCTTAATGAGCTTGGTCCTTATGGTCACAAGTGGAGGAAACTGGGAAACCCTCAGATGCACTTTGAACACATCTTTTCTGGGGTTCTTGGGTGTTGTCCAACTCCCAGCGTTATGCTGTGTCTGGGGTTACACAGTGATTGTGGGACTGGGACTGGTGTGGCCATGGGCTGTTGCGGGGTCTGCTGGGCTGCTGCTGCTCAGAGAAACATTCCAGCCTCAGCATCGCTCCCCTGGGGAATCAACAGCCACCCGAGGAAGGTGGTAGGAGAAAGCTCCTTCACCATACGACCTGGGCGTAATTCAAGAGTGTTAAGCAAGTCCGTGGAGGAGCTGGAGCCTTTTCCCTTATGCTGGAGGGGAGCTCAGTCTCCTGCTGTGGGTGCTTAAGACAAGATGCAAATACTGTCCTGGAGTCTGTGGAAATACTGGGCTGGTTGTTGGGTGCATGTGACCTTCTTAAGCTGCCTGGATCCTAAAGGGTCCATGTGCTGAGATGACACTAACTGTGGGTCATTTTGTAATGTGTGAGTACCTTCAGCAGGCTGTTAAATGAAGCAGAGGGAGGTTAACAAGGTGAAAAGAAGCCTTACGGAGAGGAATGTGTGGTGGTACTGTGAAGGAGCAGGTATCCTCAGTGTGGAAGTTGAAAGGATGACATTTTCTTGGAGCTGTAGCCGGTGAGGTCCCTGTTGTAGTGCAGGAGGTGTTTTAGGTAGGTGATGAGGTGAGCTCTGGATAGGGTGAGAGGAAGTGGCCTCAAGTTGTGCCAGGGAAGGTTTAGATTGGATATTAAGGAAAACTTCTTCACCAAAATGTCTGTGTCAGACGTTGGAACGGGCTGCACATGGAAGTGGTGGAGTTGCCATCCCTGGAAGGATTTAAGGGACGTGTGGATGAGACACTTCAGGACATGGTTTAGTGGTGGGTTGGCAGTGCTGGGTTAACGGTTGGACTTGATGATCCAGCCTGAAAGATTCCGTGATTTAGTGCTGCCCTCAATAAACAGGCTACATGCAGCGTCTCAGAGGAGGGTGGAGGGCAACCTTAACACTGCACCTGTCTTTCAGCAGTTGCTGAAACTTCATGTTGTGCTTTTAGAGTTAAAAGTTCCAGCTCATAATGCAGTTTACACTTTGAAATACACTGGGGTAACTTGTATGGTGCAATGCTGTGGGGATTGCTTCTAAAGCCTCTTTTGTTCCTTAACTGTTTTGAAACCCCATTTCTAAGAGTATCAACAGCACCGGGTTCTGCAGCATAAGGGATCTGGTTGCTGAAACTTCATGTTGTGCTTTTAGAGTTAAAAGTTCCAGCTCATAATGCAGTTTACACTTTGAAATACACTGGGGTAACTTGTATGGTGCAATGCTGTGGGGATTGCTTCTAAAGCCTCTTTTGTTCCTTAACTGTTTTGAAACCCCATTTCTAAGAGTATCAACAGCACCGGGTTCTGCAGCATAAGGGATCTGGCATGGATATAGAAGCACTATCTTTATGCCTGTATGGTAACATACTTCAGGATAGACATTGAAGGACAGCTTTGCTGCGGAGCAGACAAACTAACTCCTGTCTGCGGTGGGAGTCTGTTCAGCCTTCAGCTGGTGCGGATTTGTACGGAGCAGAAAGTCAAAATATCAGTGTTGTAGGAAGCCTATCGTCAGCAGAAGGTTCTGGGGTCCAAATTCAGTCCTTATGTACCTCTATACATTCCCGGTGTTCAAAGGGGTTTATAAATACAGCATGAACAATGCTTTAATCTGGCAAATTATTTTAAACTTAATGCAGAGTTGTAATAAAATCCAGCCCTCTTTTGCAGGTGTTGTTCCTAATGTGACTGCGTATTAAAACTCATTGATTGCTACTAGCAAAAAAAAAAAAAGGGGGAGATGCCCCTTCTGTCAGTTAAACCACACTCCCTGCAGTCCTAGGGCTCAGGCTCACCTCTAGCTGAGGCAGGAGCGGTGAGTGGGAGTCTGCTGCAGCCGTATGAAATAAAATACAGCACCCACGCTCTTCGTGGAGGCTGCAGCTTCACCGTTAGAGCATCTCGCATCTCGCTGGGTTGATGGCTGAGGGGGTTTTTCCAACTTGCAGTCAAAACACATTCATGGCCCGTTACTGCTGCTGGTTATCTGATGGATGCTTTTTCTCCCCGCTATACTGTGACTGGTGGGAAGACAGAAGTCTTGCCCGTTGACTTGATCTCCCTTTCCAGCTGAAGAATTATCAAGACTTAGCCTGATAACGGGCTGCGGCAGTCTTGTTTCAAATGCTGCTTTCAGCTGCTCTCATTTAGCTAGCTCTGTGCCACATTTACGGTAATTTTGATGCAGCAATCACACTTTCCCTTTAGAGAAAACTGAAATCACTCAACTGCTTAGGCATAATGTGTGCAGTAAATAATATCTTAACTTCAGGTAGTTAGAAGAAACCACATGAAAGCATCTAGATCTGATATGATTCACTATCACTGAAGAGTTTTGATTTCCCTCTGCCAGTTAGCAGCTCTCCTTTAGCTTGCAGCCTTTTCCCATCGCAGGTCCATCTCACTTTCCTCTAGGAATTCAAACAGAGGAGAGCATCCGCCTTCTGTTGGCCTCTGTTTTTGTCCATTGCTGTTTAACAATAGGATCTTCGAGTTACTGAGATGTTAATGAAGCACTTTAATTAATTTTTTTTCTTGTCAGTGGTCCAATCTCTTTGTACGCTTGTGTGGAGCAGCACACTGGACAGAAATAATGGGAAAATCTTGCTGATGGGGTGACCAGGGTTGTCACTGGCAATACCAGGGCAAAGTCCTGCTTTAGGTTTGGGCTCCTTGCTGAGTATGGGGTGGCTAATAGCACATCCCTCTGCAAGAACATGAGAGATCTGTTAAATGCAGAAGATGGAGAGCAGCTGTTGGAGCTGGGGGGACCTGAACGCATACAGTTGGGTCAGCAGTAGCTTCTCATTTAGTATTTAAAATGCCTTCGTTACGACGCGTCTTTTGGAGTTTGGCCCTAGAAGAAGGGTGAGTTGTAGCCCTTAATTATGAACTGTGGGGACAATTGTGGCCGGGCAGACAGGCAGCGGTCCAGCTCCTCTTATGGAGCGAGCAGAGCTTTTGTGCTGTGCCATCTCACAGCACAAATGACCGTAGCGGCCTGTTGCTGGATTGATTGGTTTTGATCTGTCTTAGAAAAGGGTCTGAAAGCTCTAATTTAGAATTTATCACAGTAGTTCTTCAGGCTTCTGCCCAGTTCCTCTCAGTAAACCTGTTACTGTGGCTGCCCCAGAGAGATTCTCCTGGTGGGGAGCATGGGATTAAAAGCCCGCTATTAAATCCACTTGCAGTGGGACATCAGTGGCGCAGCTTGTGTAGGTGCCGTGGCCAAGGGATTGCAAGGAAAAACTCGAAGGTGCAGTGGCATCTGCACCCTGGCAGCCTGGGCCCTTTGTGCATGCAGGCGGTGGAGAGCTTTGAGGGATTTGGGGGGATTGAGCTTGGGAAGGTGCAGGATGGGGTTGTGCTCGGTGGCGTGTGGGAAGGCTGTGACTTGCTGACTTCTGCCTGGGGCAGGGAGACACTTCTCTTCCCCTATCTCTTATCAGCCCGTGGGTGAGGGCATCCCTTGCTCAGCAGAGCTGGGTGGGGATGGGACTTGGAGGAGTGTCTGCCGGTGGCAGTGCTCCAAGAAACTCTCACCTTTTCCCTCCGGAGCACCTCTCCAGGCTGGGTTTCTCCTACAGTTCAAGTCAAAGTGCACCCGTTATCAGAGAGGCGTTGCTGTTTGCCCCAGCCCTGCCTCCTTTAAGGTGTGTCGGTAGGCCAAGAGATGTGCCACGCTTCCACGGGGCTCGTGCTGGGAAATGGAAACTTTCGTGCTGGAAAATACAGCGCAACTCTTCGCCCTGCCTCCTTTAAGGTGTGTCGGTAGGCCAAGGGATGTGCCACACTTCCACGGGGCTGGTGCTGGGAAATGGAAACTTTTCGTGCTGGAAAATACAGCACAACTCTTTGGGATGCAACTTCACTTCGCCCCCCGCCCCCCTCTCCGACTCCCGGCAGCTGCCGAGCCTCCGTGGCGGCTGGTGTACATATGGCAGTACCTTCTCTCCCTTTAAGGTGTGTCGGTAGGCCAAGGGATGTGCCACACTTCCACGGGGCTGGTGCTGGGAAATGGAAACTTTTCGTGCTGGAAAATACAGCACAACTCTTTGGGATGCAACTTCACTTCGCCCCCCGCCCCCCTCTCCGACTCCCGGCAGCTGCCGAGCCTCCGTGGCGGCTGGTGTACATATGGCAGTACCTTCTCTCCTTAGGAATGTTAAAAATACACACTACAATTTTCCCTTTCCACATACCAAAATGTATTAATGTGCTGCTGCTTTGATTAGTCATTTCCTCTTCCTTTGTTCCTTTCGCAACAGGGTGAAGGGCTGCGGCTGCGTGCTTGGGTAAAATCTTGTATGGCTAAAAAGTCTGATGCTAAACAGATTCTCCTGGGCTAATACCAGTCTTTATTGGCAGAAGACCATTAAATACACATTTAAAAATAAGTCTGGGTAAAGTGACTTTCATGGTATTCATACAAAGAATATCTTTGCCTGATTTATTTTTGTAGGGTAAAGAAATTTTAATATGAACAAGGTTAACATTCTTACCATGAATTTAATATGTTCTTGCAGCAAAACTTTGGTGATATCTTGCTATAGGAAAATTTCCAAATTCTGTCACTTATTTGGAGGCTTCTTGTCTTCCTCCTGTGCCATCGGCACTGTGTGTTCACGCTTCCCCCTCCCCGAGTCCCTGCGAGACCGCGGTCAACGTGGGTGGACGCTCGGGGAAAGCGCCAGCGTGACGCTGTACGTGGCTCAGTTGTAGGATAGTTTTGGCCGTCCCCACGGCCTCGGGGTGTGGAGGTACAAAGGTTATTCAGTTCAGCTCTACGGACCTGCTTAAACATTTCTCCGAGTGACTCGGGAACCCTTGGAGGCTGAGAATCTTTTGGTTCTCCCTTGCTGCTGCTTTGGGGAGAAATTTGGAGAAAAGCTTTAGCACTCGGCAGTCTGGAGACCCACAGAACGAGTGGTAGGTTTAAAGCTTTCTTGTGTCTGGAGAAATTTGAGTGAGCAGGTTAAAATGTTGTCTGACCAATATAGTGAAGGGCAGGGTTGAGAAGAAATTTGAGCAATAAATTAACACAGATCTCTTTGTAGGTATGTGCAAACTTCAGGAATCCATCCCCTAAACAAAATGCCATCCTAGTTAGCAATCTGTCGTGGTTTTCCCAGCATTCTGGTGCTCAGGGTATGGGGTTTGCCCTGGATTCAGAGCGGAGGACAGCTTTGCCTGCCTGGGGAGGTGAGGCGTGGGCTGTGCCTGCGGGCAGCCCGCGGGATTGTGGTGTTGGCGGGGCGGTGGGAGGCCGTTACCTCTTTGGGGATGCAGCGGCGGATGATGCGCTTGGGTCTTTTCCTTGACTATTTGAAGCTTTTGTATATAAAAACCTGGTTTGGTGTTTTTATGAGCATTTGCGTCCCAGTACATGGATGCCAGTCATACTTTCACAGGAATTGCAAAGGAACAAAAAAATCTGGACCGAAGGCCTCTTCCTCTCTTGATTCTGTCTCCTCATATTTTACGTTTATTTTTTTAAAAGCATAAACAAGAATACATAATACAGGAATGTACTTTTAGATAGTTAGATTTACTATGGACACTGGGCAAGGGAAGAAGTTTCATTCCAGCTGTTTTTTCTTGGCAGATTGTTGTGAAAGTATGAGAGGAATTTTGAATATTGAGAAGCTTGTACCTGCTTTCCTCTGTCCTTCTGTGCCTGCGGAGGCTGAATTGGATGTAAAGACAGGAAGGGGCTGTAGCAGCCTGAAATTTCTCAAGAGATAACTTTTTTTTTACTTGGAATTTGAGGCTTTGCCTAGTTTGGGACTAGAGGGGAGTCAGCTGTAGTTGCTGTGGGTGCCGTAGAGCATGTTTTAATCAAGTTCAAGTAGCAGAGCTTGGCAAGGGTAGGTGCAGAAGTCTCAAAATAACTGTGTTCATGCTAGTGCAACTTATTCCTGGGTCAGAAAAGGGTTAAGGTGTGTTGGAGTAAGCTAGTCTGATACCCTCACAGCTGAGACCCTGGTTTTGGCAGAGCCAACTTCGGGGATGATGCTGCGTGCGGTTATGTCAGCAGATGGAGCAGGGGGTAAGATGGGTGACGAGCAGCTTTGACCCCACCTGAAGGATGTGCAAACAGTTGTGCTGGTAATGCAAAAACCCCGTGTCCTAGGAAGGGTTCTGCGCTAGCTGTGGAAGAGCGATGGCAAAACCCCGAGCAAACCCAGCCAGGCCGTGTGGTGCTCGGCATCAGAGCGCTGGTATCCCGTTTGCCCCCAGTTTTGGGGGACCATAGCGGTGCTCTGAGGCTTTCTATGGATCCAAGGGGAAGATTGCACATGGGTCAGAGCA
>NW_010238079.1:187843-191568 GCF_000690775.1 Eurypyga helias | reverse complement strand
CACCCCCCCCGATTAATAATCTTGCCTTTCAAGGAAATCTTTCTGGCAAACAAAAGTAGTGAGAGCAAATATGTAAATATAATTAATATTTTGCTTCAAAAACACACACAGAGACATGCATGTGTGTGTGTAAATGTTTAGGCACCATCATACGCTGTACCATGTATATATGTCTGTGTGTTTGTTTACGTGTGTTTGTGTTTCACGCGCCCTTTAGCAGGTCAGGATTTTCAAGCACTCGTGTTTGTGAGCTGGCGTTAGCATGGACCAGCAGACACCGCTGCATGAACCTGTGGCCATCATTCAAGATACAGATACATGTGGGCTGTACCGATATGTGCCCAAACGTAAATATGTGTATGCGTATATTAACATGTATCTCTATCTATATATACACACATAACCAGACTGTGATGCGGTAATGCACTAATGAGTATTTATGTTTATATATATATCAATACACATTTTTATTTACATAATATTTGTATGGACATTATATATGCATGTATATTAAGTAATATATATATTGTGTGCATATGCAAAAAATAGATGAATCTTAAATTTAGGTAAGGTTTGACATATTTTAATCTCTATTTAATGCTTTGTCTTGGACAAGAGGTTCTAGTGAGACACTGTGGTGGTCACAGTCACACGGTAGTGTACGGCTTTATTCAGGTCAATGGCTATGAATGAGAGATGAGATAGAGGACCAGACCTTGCAAAAGCGTGATCGGAATAAGGAATACAGTCAGCTCCTTAATCAGATTTCCCAGATTACTGTATTGTATTTGTTTATGGGTTTAGTGCAGATAACAGATGCTGCCTCTACTCCTGAAGTTCCTTCAACTATTTCCTATAGCACACAGCTATAACTCACTCCCACTCACTCCATAGCTGGATGTGGAAAGATCTACAGGAAAAGACATTTGCTTCAGAGGGCTTCATAAATTCTGTCAAAGGACAATAATCCTCCCAGAGACTAATTTAGCTTTTGTTTTCCTTTAAAAACACAAAACCAGGGGAATTTCCCACACAAAGAAATATTGTCAGAGTTGAAGTTGCTTATGGTCGTACCCTATGTACTCCATCACTAAACACTTATCAAAGCAGAATGAATACTGCCAGCAGCTTTGAGGTATGTGCCTTTTGCAAAATATCATAACCAAATATACCTACAGGCTTCTTCCCTCCACCCATTCTTCCCTAAGCTGGAGTTCACAGCCTGCTCTTCAAGATCATGTTCAAATACATAATTCATAATTGCATTAAGCACTTTTCACTGCTGATTTTCTTGAGTTCCAGTGGTTGCATCACGTTAGGCCCAGAACACGACAACTGATCAGAGAGGTGGTCTAACATGACTTTCCACCTATCTGATTCTTCAGCCAGTTGGAAATGACAGTGGCTTCCAAGTGTAGCTCGCAGCAAACCAAAAGTTACTCTAGATCACATCAAGAACAGTTTTGCTTCTGAAATGGGGTTATGACTCACAGTCTTTTTGGATTTTGATAAGACTGACGACATTGTCCTTGTCATCGCTCCCTCTCCTCTGCCTGACCTGTCTGCCAGATGTTGTCTTTCACAGAGACAGCCAACTTGCCTGTTCAGTTCTGCTGTTTCATAGCCTCAAGTCTGTGTGATTTAACTTCTGAGATAGGGCTACCAGGCTATGTCATCCAAAGATCTAATCCTTATTTGCTGCTGCTATCTCAGAGACCTAATCACCAGCAAAGAGTTCTTACAGACAACCGTTTGTGGTGTGGCTTCAGCTGTTGCAGATAAATGGGAACCAGATGCTATGTACTGAGAACATATCTATGTTCTACATACTCACCAGTAGCTATAATCTGCATCTGAGTTATATTTTCTTGGTGGTTGTTGGAGGAAAGTGGTCACTTTTAGCAGAAAATTCACCTTATCATAAAATAAACATGTAGAATAGGCTGTGTTAATCATATATCGTGACTAGGAGGGGATATCAGGAAGATTAGGTGGGACGTAAACATGTAAAATAAGTGAAATGAACTCACTTCCCTGTAAGTTGGGATTTTAGGACTTTTATGCGGTTGCGGCAGTAGAGAGCTGATGACCAGACATGTGTTAATGTACAATAACTCAGCTGAGTTAGACAATAAATTTTTGTCCCAGGTAACCTGAAATTCTCCAAGCAACATCTGCAGTAATTAATTTCTAGAAGCATCAAGGAAATATAACCATATAATGTTTGTGTGCATATAAGTATACATATACATATATGTATATATGTGGGAGACCCAAAAGGTGGGCTAAAATGAAAATGCACCGGAAATGAACTAACAGAAGTTACTCTACATACAGCAAATCTGTTCTCCATGTATACCTTAATCCATTCATTGCAATTAAATACACTTCTCTGCACCTGAGTCTATTCAGTACATCAAAGGCAACCCACTAAAAGTACTTATTTCACAATAATTCAACCATTAATTGGCATTTTCCTCCCCTGCTTCCCCCATCCCAGCCCTCTTTCTGTCTTCCTGGAGTGATTTATCATGAACAGTGAAAATTCCCGTGTCACCTTGTAGTGTAGAGTAACTGGAAAGTGCGAATGGCGTTTGGAAGGGCTCATTGTCTGATTTATGTTATGCCAAAAATAAGCACTTCTGCTCAGGCTCAGCCTTGTTAACAAATTTCTTCAGCTGCGGGCAAGGCAGTCATTGCTGCCAAAATATGCAGTAATGCAGACTCAGCAGGACTAGTCCTTCTTCAAATCGTAATTCCTCTGATTTTATTTTTTTTACTTAGTCCCGATTTATTTCTTTTAAGGGGGTGTGTATGTGTGCGTGTGAATGAGGTCTAATGACCACCAGAAAGGTTGCTGTTGATTTGTACTGCTGAGTGAGCATCAAGCTTTCTATTCCTGGGGAAAATACACCTGAACCTTACTAGATCTTAAAATATACCGGAAATTAAAATCACAATCTCTTATTTCCTTTTTCTTTCAACTGGACACAAGCAGATATAAAAAGGGTTTAAAATTATTTTTTTTAATGTTAAAAGGTGTTCTCATAGGAAGAAAATAGTTTGCAGTGCTAAGGAAATGCATTATATAGTCAAGAATGACAAAATGCCTGTGGCATTATAATTTTTTTAATTTATTCTGTAAGCCATGTATCCATCCCCTCTAAAATATTAGCAGTGTCATTGTTAAAAAGTAGAGACTACATACTCACTGGGGATACCCAGAGCATGTGGATTTGCAGACTGTGGAGGCACACAGCAAATAAAATGGGAAGGACCTTGACATAAGTGCTTTGAAAATGCAGAGATTAATGTAAAAGAGGAATCTGTGTAACAGGGCGACGGTAGTTCTGCATTGAGTTGCCGTATAGTTTCTGCACTTTCATTGCAATACCAGTTGCAGAGGCAGTGAGTAGGAAAGCTGAGATTAGAGCTGGCCTGTGCTCATGGTTTACACTCTCAGCATTTGGAAATCAGTCCTTGTTCTGAACCACAACAGCATTTTTTCATTCAGAATTTTCCAGGAACTTAAATTAAATTATGATAAAAGATTCAGGTCAATCAAAGCATTTAAATTAATTTCTAGATTTTTGTTTAATCAAAACAACTATTGGGTCAAATAAATGCATTTTGAAACAAAAATAAAAATATTAATGTACAAGGTGATTGATTTTTTTTTTTCTTCTCGTAGAATTTGTTATAACTTTCTATAATTGCATTCAAAG
>NW_010238079.1:151586-187808 GCF_000690775.1 Eurypyga helias | reverse complement strand
GGAAAGAAGATGGCAGGGTGGAGGAATTTAAAGTTAATTTCAGCTCTGCCAGGGGAAAACAGAGACTCATGGGTCTCTGCAGAAGAGTAGTTCTTAATCTATGTGTTTAATCCGGATTTATTCCCTACCAAACTTCATAAAAAGACAACATAGATATAAATTTTTTTTTTAATGCTCATAAGAAATTACTCCTTTTGAGTAGTTGCTGCACCAATTTGGTCAATGATCCACTTTCTAATCATGTATCTCCAGCTTTCCTTTGTAGCACATTAATGGTTTTAGAGCTTTTATCTATTATTTGGAAAAAGAGATGGTTGGTTGTACAGTTTCACCTGGTAAAGCCAAAAGACAGAGCTGATTCTTGCACAGAATTGCACTATCAGATCCAGCACGGTAAATGCAGAGAAAATATCCTGTCAGAGTAGAGTGACCCCAGTGTAAAAAAAAAGCCAACATCCTCTGAAAGGTGGTATTGCAACACCGACACAAAAGTGCCTGTCCTCATCACATGGGTAAACAGCAAAGCAATGCCAACCAAGCTAGTGAGACATCAACACTGATAAATATTTGTGAGATTACTTGATTTGTTTTGCTTTGAAGAAAAGGAGGTAGGTATGTTTGGAAGCTGTATCTAGGATGTAGCTGGAGCTGGTTGTTTATCTATTGATTAGATTCTTAACTTTTTTGATGACTGGATTTCACTGTGAAGAGGTGATAGTATGTGATGCTTGTTTGGGGAAAAACTGGGCTTCTCTGCCCAGAAGTTCACAATCAAAAGTTTTCAGATCTGGGCTGGAAAGTACCATTCATCTTCCAAGGGAGCTGATTTTGTAAAAGTCAGGTATTCTGAAGGAATCAAAAAAGTTATGTTTCAACTCAAAGTTTATTTGGAAATCTTCTGCCTGATCACTGACACTGAGAGCAGAGGCAGGAGTATATCCCATTTATGGTAATCACTAGTGCCCGAGAAAGAATCATTCCCATCCCTGAAGCTACCACAGCCTAAGAAGGTGGTTTGTGAAGGCAACATTACTGCCTGCCATTTGCTGAAAGAAGGTAAATGCACACAGGAAATGTGCAGCAGAGGCACAGCTAGAGTTAAATCTTCTGAATGCCATGTTAGTATTGGAATGGAAAAACCTCTTCATCTCCTGTTTAAGCTTAGTAGAAGTTTTGCTGAATTGGGATCCAGGACTACTAATCCAGAGATATTGACTCACCCTGCACCTCAGTTTCCCTGTCTTCAGGGAGAGTAATAATGTTATTTACAACATAGATATAAATACATCAGGTTATCATTTACATCAGGTTAGTCATGAAAATATTGTAGAATTCTATGGCCTTTATCAAAATGTTATAAAAGAACAAGATTCATCCACAACTCATTTCTCTTTGTGTAGGATTACTCACAGGTTGGTTTTTTCTTGACATGATGCCCACCATCCTTTTAACCAAAAGAATAATGTGACTAACAGAAATTACCATAATGTTGATAGTGAATGACAAATACTTTTATTCCATGAATTCTTCACATTTTTACAGAAACGACCGAATGAGAAACAGCTTTTCTTCAAATGTTCCTATGAACTAAAGCCACTTATTGCAAATAGGCACGAGTAACAAATTAAAAACACACCCCAGACTTTGATCTCAGTTCACCAAGTTTTGTTTGGGCACAAGTCCATTGGCTTCTTCACCCAACCAAGCGAGACAGAAATCAGGCTGACATACGTATGCATGTCAGATAAAAGTGCGCAGGGTTATGTCCATATTAGTCATGCGATAACAGGACAGATACATGTTAGGGTGGAACAGTGTTAGCAAATTATCTCACAAAAGGCTATTTGTCTTCCTTGGGACGTGTGCCACTGTTTTAACAAGTCTGAATAAATCTACATTCCTGACTTCCCGTCATGAAGACTTAATCCAGCGCGGTCAGTGAAGGGATGCAGGCTGCAATAAACTGGTTGGAGAAGGAAAAGCTTTCAGAAGGTCATGCATTTGCCCTCCTGTGTGTCCATGTTTCTGCACCCAGACTCCCCAAGGAGCCCAGCAGCATACTGGGGAGAGGGTGACAGAATGGACTCGTTAGAGATGCCTGCAATCTACCTGCGATGAGGGTGTCTGGATTCCCTTCATAATCAGATGTTGTAACATCAGTGATGTGTTTCATCTTATCTGCTATAGCAGCAGCTATTTCTGTCTTGGCTGCGAAGGGAGTTGAGGGGAATTAGCTTGGGGAGGGTGTGCATGTCTTGCTGGATGCAGATAAATTTGAGTCGAATCATGAGTCAGAGTTCCCCATGCCTGGCAAACTTCAGCAGAAGGCAAAGTGCAAAGCCACTTAATTTTACCTGTTCTGTATTAAATGGCAGTAATGTGATGACATGCCTGAGCCCTCTGCACCACCGGTCCCCTCTCTGTGACAGTAAGAGCATCGTCACAGGAGAAACAGCTGGCATTTAAGCTTCCAGTTGGCTTTGCTTAAACCACCACTAATTTGCTCTAAAGTGCCCCGAGAGCACTCACATAATTCTGTCTTTCAGCAGCAGTCGCAGCAGCCTGTAGCTAAAAGCTGTAGCAAACAGTAACTCCTTGAACTTCTTCAGTTAAATATACAAAGCTGGCCTGCTTATACCTTAAATTAATCAAGCACACATTCATAGCGAGGAGTGAGCAAATAGAGAGCATTTTCCTCTCCCCAGAACTCAGTGGAGTAGAATGGATGACCTGGATCGCATCTGCCCATGCTCACAAACCCTGCCTTTCTGCTGATTTTAAATAATGAGCTCTTCTTTTTTACCAGCCTCTGACATAAAAGTATTTACAAAACAAATTTCTGATCACGGGATCTTGCTGTCAGCTACCAAATATGATTTGTTATACTTTAGGACAGCCATAGATTAAGGAAAACAACTGGTCAACTCCTAGCACCGTGTACTGGAGCAGGACCTAAATTGTGAAGTTTACATATTGTTTAATACCATGACCTCTGCACACTTGCTAATCCCTCATCCACCGCTCTGCAGCTTCTTTCTTGTCCACAGCCTCCAGACTAATACCCAGAAAGATGCTTGGATTTCTGAGACTGCAAACCATGCAACTGTCAAAATCGCAGGGGATGTTTTGTTGAGTCAGCACACCACCCCAGCACGACCACGGCTACAGGATCTCTCCTTCTTATGGATAATCACATCTTCACATGCATCAAGCACCTTCCCGCTGCAGCAGGATTTTGATACTAACAGCAAGATTGCTTCTCGCTCTTAGAGCAAACTGAAAAAGAATCAGAGAAAAGACTTAGGAATCTATTGTCTAGATAAATAATGTTTCAATAATGTTTATATCCTTTGGATCATAAATTTTTCCTATTGTGGTGATTTAAAAAAATATTTCATCATTAGTGGTTTTGTATTCAGGAATATTAAATTTGAATAATGAACTCGGGAATATTCTCTTTTAGCCAGGTATAACCAATACATCATTGGTGCAGATTCAGAATATGGGCTCACAGAGAAGTAGAGAGGCCATAAAACCTTTACAACATCTAGTAGTTTAGCAAACCAAAAATGACACTAATTTGAATGCTTTGAAATAACAGTTCAAAAGGAAATGTTTCATTTGGAAGTATCTTATTAAAAATCAGGAAATTATCAACATAAATATTTTCCAGGGGGAAAAAAAAAAAGACATAACTTTCCTGAAAAAGAGTGTCATCTTACTAAGGTAAAAAATTACCCATGTGAATATCTTGTCTTTTTTTTTTTTAACAATGGGTACATTGTTAGATAGGTGTGCAGGCCATGAATACGTTTGTTAGAAAATAACTGAGAGCAAATAACACAGAAATGTAAAAGGAGGCTTGGAAATTAGATTCTGTAAGATGTTATTAGGAATATTAAGCAAAGGTCTTGCCTGAAATACAATCATGTTAATATTGAAATTAAATAACTTTTAAATATAAGATGCACACCTCACAGTGTAGATTCTCCCAGGGCTTTGATTATGAGGTGGCAGGAACAAGTCTATAATTAATATTATATGGTGATTTCTGTTTAAAGCAGATTGTTCCAAGAGCTGTAATCACCACTGCATAAGCAAGTTCTTCAATAACTTAGAAGGAATTAGGACCCAGAGCAAAGGTAAACATGCAAGCCTATTTAATTGTTGGCAATGTTTTTTGTAATAGTCTAATTGAACCTGGAATTTGGATATTTCTGAGCAGTTTTAACAGTTGCAGGTTAGATTTTGTCTTGAATCTAGAGCCTTTTCATGTGTGAGGTCAACATTATTTTGTATAATGGAACAGAATTGTCTTGAGGGAAATGATGTCTTCAGAATTATTTGCTCTGTACCTTTAGTCTGGGGCATCATCCTTGGAGACCAAGCCATTTGAAGCAAAGAAATAGCCTCTAAATGGAGCTGTGAAAATCGCAATCACATCTGGCACAGTGAAACAGAAATTAGTAATTATCATCTTCCAGTAGACCAACGGGAACCAGCTATTCTCTGTCCCTCAAACAGAAAATAATTAATGTTAAAAAAAAACCAACAAACCCAAAAAACTCCAACCAACCAAAAAAAAAAATCTTAAAGTGCCAGACTAAGTTTAGCTAATCTAATTCCTCTGATACAGGGAAATTTGTCTGGATCACCATTAACTAAGTGGTTATTCAAAAGGGTGTGTAGTATTTAACATGAATACGAGATATTTGCTCGCTTTACATCCCATGGCAACACATGCCATAAGTTAATTATATGCTGTCTTAAAAGAAAAGGAAAAAAAACATTTAATCCATTTCACAGTGGCTATGTTGCTCATCAAATGCCAAGAACAGTTAACATCCTGGTAAGGGTATCAGCTCAGCAATTTTTAAAACTAAAAGGGCTTATTTTGTCATCTTGTTTGACCTATTAAATGATAAAGGCCACGGGGCTTCTCTGAAGTTATTTCTGCTTTAACTGCACTAGATCCTGACTTTACAGCAGAGCTCATGCTAGATTTGAAAATAGCTGGTGGTAAAAGGATTTGTTTCTATATTTAATTATGTGTTCCAGCCTGTGCTTGTTTAGCTTCCACTTTCACCTTTTGGACCATGTCACACCCTTGTTTTGTGGAATTACTATCCCCCTCCTGGTCCATCACTGATTTTTGGTCAAAGTGTAAGCAAACCACCAAAGTGTTTGCTTGGGTCCGTTTTAGACAGTGCAGATCATAACTGGCCCCTTGGCATGATTCACGTCTGCTGTGCACTTTCTATCATTAATATGTTTTTATCAGCACTGACTTAAAGGTTTCTTGCAGTCAAATAATCATTTCAGGCCCACAGTGCTTAAAAATGGTGCTTCTTAGCCAAAGATCTGCTCAAGTCATCTCTGTATAACAGACGAAGAGCTTCTGCACTGTCCCTCATTAGACTTCTCCCCTCCAAAGACACGGAAAGATGCAGATACCACATCTCCTTTCCCAGGCAAATTAGTCCTGAACAAGTAACACTTGTCTAAGCTGGATTTCTAAAATGTATAACCTTTTCCTAAGGGTGTTCTGTTAACCTCTGATGAACCTCATCCTCTTGTTTGGTCTGTTGAGTCTCTCTTGAAAGAGAAATGTTACTGCTGCTCAGAGGGAGTGAGTCTGTTAGCACTGGCAGGGGTATTTCCTGAAGATCAGCTGTTGGACCCCAGTGGGGGTGTTGCATGGCTGAATTCACCTCAAGAAAACCAGAAGAAACCATTTTGTCTGGTAATTTTGACCTCTTCTGTGAACTGGATCTTGAATGACTTCCTGTTGAAGCTACAGAATGTCCATTTCACTGGAAAAAGGATCTAAAGTGATACTGTTCAATGCGAGAAAGGGGACCTTTATCTGAGTCGCAATACTCTGAGGACATAGTTTAGATTTCAGGTGATGAGAGCATTTGCAACAAAACCCATCAGTGTACTCCTCAGTATGTCAGGAGCTGCAGGATATCTCCAGGATGCTGCATGGCAGAGAGGTCCTGTCAGAGGTTCCAGGTTGCTCTCTGAAGGGTTTGCAGAGAGCAGATGGAACCAGTTTTAGGGGACCTGGGATTAAAGGACCATGTCCTTAATGGCTCTTCAGAGATAAGTGCAGGTCTGAACTGCAAGACTTGATGCCCTTGCATCCTATAAAAGTTCACATCTGAACATTAGGGTTTTTCCAAGTGGAATAAAACATAGAACTATAGCACCAAACATAAAGAGCAGTTATGAAAAGATAAAACAGTTTTCCCATTCATGACCATGGTTTCTTTTTAAAATTCTTTTTGCTAGCTTTTTTGATTCTGACCCTTCTATATTATAAGGAAACTCAAAACGACTTTAAAATATGCTTTTAAAAGTACCAACAAAGTATGAATTGATCCTTTAAAAGAAGGCATGCCACATTAGAAACCTATGTGCATCATTGATATGGTAACTTAGATTATTTTAGAATATCCTAGGGCAAAAACCCAGCGTGGTTTCTCTGAGCTGGCAGTGCAGATGGAAAGATAACAGTTGTGACCAGACTTTTTGGGTAGGAAAACACATAAGAGAGCTGTTTTCTTTCCTCCATCATGTGACAGAGAAATGGTCAAGTAAACTCTTTAGCAGTTCATCCTGCCTACAGTATTAAAAAATCACTTGTGATCTGCAATTTAGCTGACATAAAACAAGTCTACATCTTCAGCATCTGCTAGTTAACTCAGCATAGCTGCCTTGCCAGCTCATGGCCTCCGATACTCCTTATTTCTAGTCTCTTCTCCATATAAATATACTAAAACCCCAACCAGCTTTATCCTACCTTTATGTGATGATGTCAGAGATCCCACGTTAGGCTCACAGATGCCAAAAGGATCTTTCTCCGTGGGTTGAACATTGTATGCAGCAGACCACGTTGCTGTTCTACAAGAGAGATACAGGGGTTGTTGTCCTCACTAGAAGAGGAGGCATGATGAGGCTGGGTGCTCACAGTGTTCATCCTGCTCCAAGTGGGATGAGAGACATCCTGAACTTTCTGTCTGCTCTGGTGGGTGGATATCTGTGTGCTGGTGTGTGTGCGCCATATGACAGTGTGCTCCACACCATCCTGCTGCTGCCTTGGCCTTTGGAAAGCTCACTTACTTCTGCCAGGCTCTGTTTTCTCACTGCCTCCTGAGAAGTGGTTGGACTGGACAATAAGGTTGATGCAAATAAGATTATTTTTCCCACTGAAATTATACAAGTCGGTTGACAGGAATGTTTTGTGAATTCATGTGGGTCAAAGAGATTCATTTCAGTTGAGAAGAAAAAGAATACAGTAAGAAAATGGGAAAGGGGTTTGGGAAAAAAATGTAAATGTTTTTATTTGGACGCTTTCAAAGTAATTTGAGGTGATGTTTCATTTAAAAATATACTTCAGTTTTATTTAGAGTTGAATAAACATTCCGTCCAAGGGCTCAGAACAGCAACATTTCATTTCAGCCTGGAAAAAAATAGACTTGAAATAAAACTTCTTTTGCTGCTGTTCTTGTTTTCATCTCTCATTTTTATGTCAATTAAAAAGCCAGAAACAGCATGAAAAAAGTAACCATGAAACCCAGAAATTCTGGGACCCAGAAAAAGCTTTTCTGGGTTCCACACGCCTTTCTACATCTCATGTATTAATACAGAAAACTGTTGGGTTTCTTAGATTTTTTCATTCATCTAACTGTACACGTCTATAGCAACGGTTCATGATCTTACAAGAATTATCTGCTACTAAAATGAGAATTGTATCTCCAGGTAATGGGAAGACAATTTGAAATTTCTGCTAATGATGCTATTATGTGGTCAGTGGAAATATGAAAACCAGCACAGGCTCCTCTGAAAAGGGTTGGATATTATATTCTTTTTACAGAGACCCATGAAACTTATTTTCAATAGCTTTCCTCTTTTCTTTTTCCTGCCTGACTTCCAAACGGGAGGTCAGGTCAAACTTCTGGCCGGTATAATAGCTAATTACATCCCCTATTTGGCCTAGGATGCAGGGTGAGGCATAAATTAGGACCTGATAGTTTAGTTGGTGCCGTGGCGAGTTATTAGATGTGTGTCAGTGAGCAAAGTTCTGATCAAAGCTTGCAGCGAGGCAGCCAGAGGTCGTGAAGCATGGCTGGGGACTAATTGCTGGGCTGTGTGCTAAAAGGAAGTTTGCAATGAAAGGCTATTAAGCTGCAGCTTTTCCAATCGGTGGAGCAAAGCTAGGGACAAATGCTGATTGCTGAGCAGGCAGGAAAACGAGGGGCTCTGGTGCGGATCCTGCTCTGGGCGACAATGATGGCTCCACCTCATTTCCATAGAGCTTTTCTAAGGAAGGGCAGAGTCTGCTCCTAAATGTCAGTCCTAGACAGGGCTTGTTAACCTGTTCTCTTAATTTTGATGGGTTAGGGAAACGAGGCAAACGTTTTTTAAGAGCTGGCACTTACAAAGAAATTTGGCTGGCTGTAAAATGAGCTGGTGGCACCAAAACTTTGTTCATAGGGCAGAGAATGGTAAGGGCAGAGGGTTTAGTCAGACACTTGAAAAACATACCATGGTCTTTGAATGACAGCTTTTATGGCCATTTAGAGAGAAAGTTATAACTGCTTTTTATTCTCAGAAGTTTTCTACACAGCGCACAGCACATCAGCTATATGTTGCCACACAGGGAAACTCAGGCAAAATGTTTTTTTAAACACTTAAATTCCCACAGGTCAGACTTCCTGGAGTCCAAATGACTTAGTTAAGCTGATTTGAAGAAGAATGAACAACCCTTTCCCTATTTTTTCACTTCTGTTGCAGAAGTTAATCACTTGTGACCTACCAGTCACATCTTCAGTCTTGTTTTCTTTCAGGTCTTGTTCAGAGCTCTGAGAAATTTTCCCAGCTAAACCTTTCTTGAGGATAGTATCCATCTCAACTTCTTCCTCTTATTTCTCAGAAAATTTTGAATAAAATAAAATAAATCATAGCTTTCTCTATGGACAGTGAAGATGAGGACAAACACTTCTAATTTCTAAACATCGGTATAATTTTTATGTATGCGAACAGTATAAATGAACTAAGTATTTAAGTTAAAAAATTACACGACCTAATTAGCAGAGACCAAATATTTTCATGTCTGTTTGGAAAGGGCATTTTGAATATAAACAATGATAAATAGCTAAGAAATGTCTGATGGCTTTGGCCAAATATGGATTATCAGAACCAAAGTTGGAAGTTGCACACTTAAAATTTTCCACTGCATCAACATTTCAGTCTACTTTGGAATAAATTGTCACATTTTTGGGGAAAGGAGAAGAATCTGATAAATGTTTCAGTCACTAATGCTGAAAAGTGTTTGTGTCACTTTGGCTTTCAGTTTCTCCCAGACAGGTTCTTGCAAAGTTAGAGAAATTATAGCTTAGATGAGTCATGTCCAGAATTTGTTCACGAGTTTCTTGCCATAACTACATTTCTCTTGAACCCACGTGTCCCAACTCAAGGAACAGTTTCTTAATTCGTAAGTAAATGTCCAGCCAGTTGGGCCATGTCAATTAGTCTAAAATGAGAACTGCACAAGGGATGAACATTGTTGCAGTTTTAGCTTAGAAAAAGCATTTACACACATGCCCACCTGGTTGGGAATCACTTTCTACCCCTCTCTCCTCCTTTCCCTTGCACCTGTCTCACATTTTCCTTTTTCTCTCCCCTTGGAGTGATGTGAAGGTGTCATTTACAATGATAATTATTGACTGGTATAATGCAATTACTAAGGCATATCACCAGCTTGTCAATGAAGTCATACTTTTAAATGTACAGTTTATTATTTAAAGGCATATAACAAACCTTTAAAAAAAAATAAGCTGTGGCTGTAGTTTTCTTTCTTTGAATCAAAGGAATTGTAGTTCCATGTACGTGAATGAATTTAGGGGGAAAAACATTGAAACAGAGATTAAAATCTCCGTGTTGTATTTCACAGGTGACACAGAAAATGAGTGCAACATTTATTAGCTTTCCTAGCTGCTTGCAACCTATTTTTTTTTAAAGAAAATCATGTACTGTGTTAAAGCAAGGAGTGAAAGAAAAATTTTGGTTTTGTTGGATTTGTCTTTTTCTTTCACTTAATATTGAAGAAAATGAGAAATCTGTTTCATGTCTCTTTCTGTGCTTTTCATACAATTGAACTAGATTATTAGAAACATTCAGTAATAATCTGTAGATGAAAGGAATGTTAACTGTTGGATTTTTATTATGATTAAGGCTTGAAGTCATTTGAAAATTGTATGTGGAACATGATCTATTACATCTTATGGCAAATAGGAGTTCATATATTTAGGCTACAGCTAAAGAGTAACATCTGCCTATGTATTGAAGAACTAATTGCTAGCAAAAGAGAAACAAGTATGCTTGTGACTTTGAATGGTAAATTCAGCAGTAAAGAGAATAGAATAAGGTCCTGATGTAGAAAATAGAAAAGTCAGTTGTTCTGCAGAAACAAACTGTTCTTCTGTGAGGAATAACGGGAGAGATTTTTCCTTTTTATATCCTGAGACAGAAGGCAAGCCCAAATCTATATGATTTTAAGTTGAACTTCCAAACCCGCAACGGGTAAGTTGGTTTCAATAGATGTTGTCAGTAATACTGCTGAAAGCAAAGGTGTTCTCACAACAGATTTGCTCCTGTTGAAGTCAAAGGCAAAATTCCTTAACCTGTAGCATCTATCATGGTACTTACGTACTTCAGAAATGAGCCAAAACCCCAGATTTAAAAGTGACATTTGAACTTCCTTAAATTCTGTTTTAACTTGTTACCAAGCTTTAGGTTCTGCTTGTTGGGAAGCCAGGCTGATGCCATTTGAAAATTTCAGGTCTGGATCCAGTTTTTGATTTAACATACTCTCAACACTTCAAGTTGTTCAGTTCCAAGAATTTAGTTCAGGTCTTTCTATTCTCTGTTTTATAACTTTGTACATGCAATTGTTTGAAGTCTCTAAAATGATTAATGTACATGCAAACCTGTGAAAACATTCTTTGGTGTTACTCCAATTTGTGGTTTCATACATGAGAATAAGAAGCAAAGAAGAAATATTATCCTTTGATTGCACTTCAGCAAGTACCACTAGTCATGCAAATATAGCCCCAAACACAGCAAAAATTACTCAACTGTATTTGAAACACTGTTTGTAGAGCTCAGCTTAATTTTACTAAAGCAGCTGTTGTTCTCTGTCTTTAAATAAATAACTTGCTTTTATGAGGAAAAATACCTGAGCGAATTCTTCAAGTGATGTAAGCTGTTATCGGGAGAATTACAGGAAGTGTACAGGTTTATTACCCTAAGCCTTTTCAGAAGACTTTGGTAACACAATTCTTTACTCATGTTTAAACATCTCAGAAAACAGTCCTTAGGTGTAAGAAGTAATCATGGTTAACAGACAGGTAGGTGAAGTGTATATATCTGTAACCAAGGAATCATAAATATGAGGTTCAAGAGATGTATATGTACACACTACATTCACAAATACGCATGAATTCCACATTCACATGCGGAATTCCACATTCTGGAATATGGTGATTTAGAAAAGACCTCCAAACAACATGAAGATTATTTTTTGCATAAGACTATTCCCTGTATAAATTACTAAAGTACAGGATACAATCCCAGCAGGTAGACACTGTGGGTTATTAAATTTGAGTAGAAGGTGATGCTCTTCAGGCACATGGCATGACTAAGATTGATACTGAAATAATATGGGTAATTCTGGTATTCATATCTAAACCAGGATGTACACAAATTGGAAAGTGTTGGTGACTACAGAATAATTTGAGTACAGGGTCCAAACTGAAAATGTTGACTCCTTAGTGAAGTTCTTTAGACTCTCTGCTGCAGACATTCATGCAAGTTGATTGTAGGAGCTTCTTCAATGCTTAAAACTCTAAAAAAATGACTGTTGTTGATCATTTTGGTCTAGCATTTGTTCTTCTAATATAGATATATGAGGGTGTTTTTTCCCATTACTTCTATAATTGGCAATAATTTTCCTGCCCTTCCTGTTCTGAACTTCAACCCAGAATGTCTTCATGTCACCCCTGATCTCAATTAGATGGAGGCAAAAAAATCTGACAAGCTTGACAACTCACCAACAGCTACGAAGTCCATGGCGTTCCCTAACCTTGCCAATATACCCCACAAATGATGACAATGTGTAAAGGGCAGAACAAGGTGCATTGGAAGTGGGGAAGTATCATGACAACCATGGTTTCCAAGTTGAAGCTGGATCTTACATATCTAGCCTAGAATAAAAAAAAAATATATATATATTGGACTCTATTGCATAGGCACATATTGAGCAGGAGGTGAACTGTGTGGATGGATAAATAATTTCTAAGTCCACACAGAAAGTGGTATAACACCCACATGGAGAACAACTTTATAAAGACTTCCTCCTAGTCAAATAGTATTCAGAATTATAGATGAGTCTGGAAAAAAAAAAAAAATCTGCATGGACTCACAGACTCACATCTTCATCCACAGCCAATGCAAATCCTGGACCATACCCAGGTATAAGGTAAGACTGCCTGGAGCCAAAGAGACCTCAAAACTTCCAATACAGTCAGCATCTCCTGACCCCACTCAGCTCAAATTCCTTTTCCACAAAAGAAAGAGCAAATCAATACCTAGTTAGTTATGCATTCATGCACGAATCTCTAATGTCAGACTACAGCTACATTTGTGGCAATGCATTAATATTGACATGGACTCCTCAAAAACACTAGTGAGGTATTAGCATTATTAAGGATACTGAAATTGCACAAATGTGACTATGCAAACGATAAATAATTTCAAGCCTATTTAGTGAACTCCAAATATTAACACAACATAGCAAGTGATGTAAATCTTCACATCCTTCAGCACATCTGCTCCTGTGTGTAAGTGATGGATAGCTTTGCTCTGTGGGGTCTGTGGGCTCTGGGTTTAACTCACTATTGACAGGTTATTAGGTTGACCTACTTAGTTGGAAAGTGTCATTTTAAGTTCCCATTCAATGTGTGTCATGTCTCTTTCTTAAGAAAAGTTATAAATCCTGATTAAAATCCTACTGAATGCACTGTTAGGGTGCCATTCTGGATTTACATTACTGGAAATGAAAACAATATTTGATGCCCAGATATTAGGATGAGGACAGATCTTAATTTGATGTGAGTACAGCTCTGGCAAAATATGTGAGAAATACCCTGCATTGTGGGTCCCCACTCCATTTCATCCCTCCCCTTCCATCCAGAAAGTCATCTTCCATATTGGAAATTTCCGTTCTCCCAGAGCGTCTCCCCTGCAGGTTTGCACTGGTTTGAAGCATATCTAACATAGCAATTGAGAGGTTTGTTGGGTTCACATGCAGCGCAGAAAGCAATTTTACTTTCATACTTGATGTTCTTGTGCACATCTGACCAGAGTAGCCGAGTGCACAAGTTGTAATCTTTCCAAAAGCAGTAGGTTGATATCAAAGGATTTTCAGTGAAGCAAGGAATTGTGGCAGTACTTCAAGGAACAGGTTTGCAATTAACTGTTAAATACAGATTGAAGGAATGCCCCGCTTGGTTGCTGCAGGCTTTCCTTGTGCACCAGCGATGACTGAATCTAAAGCACAGAGCATGGCAAGATGATATAACCTGTTAGCGGGGGGGTAAACAGGGGATAATTATTGAGTAGTTGATAACATGCTAGCTGCGTAATGGTTTCAGAATACTGCACAAAATAACAAATCAGACCCTCTGATTTACAATTCTGTTGACAAAAAATGAAAAGAAAAAGAAAATAACTAACTCATACCGTGTACATGTGAGATTTCTTTTGAAAATCAAAGCGAGCTAGAAATTGCTCAGCCTACAAGCTCATTCAGCCATTGAAGGATATTACAGATGACAGTGGACCTAACCTGGAAAATAAAATGAAACTAAACAAAACACAACACTTTGCTACCAAAAATACCCTCCAACTCCACAAACATGATATTGCTTTTATATTTGGCAATGTATTCTGGGGTCTAGTGAGCTCAGTGGTTCTAGTTTTAGGACAAGGCATATGGAACAGAATATTTTGATTCTGTTTTCTCTCCCGTTCTTTAATTATTAGACTTGCTTGTTTTCACTGTAAACTGCTATTTAGACAGTAAGCTCTGTAGTGCAAGGGATGTCTTTGATGTACAGCACTTTGTGGCATGACCAGACACTGATTTCAGCTTGATGTGGCTGCTATATAACAGGCCATGATTTATGGCACAAACCAAGAGAAACTGGGCTTCCAAGGCTTCACTGCTCTAGCAAAAAGAGATAGCAAGCCTTAAATAAGTTTCTGTCTTCATACCATGATTGTTTATATCAAAATCTGTGTCCTTATTACTTGTCCTTAGTATTTGTTGGGGGTGTCCAATACTACTCTGAACTCCTTCAGTGAATAAGAGGATCTACCTTTTTTGGGTGGTATCCCGGTGGATGGGACATCCTCAAAATCCTTCCTCGAGGGCTTTGAGATTTTTGTAATGCCACCCTTTTATCTATCACTGATCAGGGGTAAACCTAGGGCCTGAAGATGTAAACCAAGAGCTTTTTTTTTTTAGATTTTAGACATGATCAAACTCTTAGATTTCTGTGACAAGCCACTCCTGAGAGTCACAGAGTTTCATTGTGTGAGCAACTACTGCATTTGAGTGGAAAGGAAACCTTTGTATGTATTAAAAATCAAAGAGAAATAGGACCTGAAATGAGGCTTTGCTCTTGTAGGTATTGCTCTGCAGACTAAACCCAACTTTTCAGAAGGCTGAGAATTTGTGACCGATCTTCAAAACCAATTAGCATCAGTAGAATTTACAGAGTTGCTCAACATTTGTCAGGTTTTGGCATCAAGTTGTTAATGTCATTTGTTTAAGCAAATATTGTTCCTGTGCAATTCATGATTTGGAATGAACAAGAAGATCAACACTGAAAAAAATAGGAAAGTTTCTAGTGAAAAGGTATGATGATAGGACTGCTCTGTTGTGCCACTGGCTGAGCTAATGGTCAGCCTCATGTGAAAAATTAAGTCAAATTTGAACCACATCTTTGAAGAGGCAAACCTCACTGCTTTGGCATTCACTTCCCAGGAAGATACCTGATATTGTGTATTCTTTCAGGAAAGTCTCCTCTGGGACAGGAGCCTCCCAAAGTTGTATCTGAATGACAGGATTCTGTTAGTTATTATAGGAAGTGTACCAGTGCAGCGTTCTGCAAAGATCATGGTTTGATGTTTTCCTCTCTTCCCATTTTTGTGTGTCTATTCCATCCCCAAGATCTTAACCCAAGCAGTGTGTGTGCCAATAATAACAAGTAGCACCCACACTCAACATCTCTATTGAAAACTAGGCATTCGCTGCATAACTAAATGTCAATAGTTGCTGATGTTTGGAATAAGACCCTATGCAAAGACAGTTATTAAGTGAATGACTCAGTTTAGATTGTACCTTGCACTCTTGCTTTCTGTGGAAATACTTATTCATAATTATGTTGAAAACATGAGTTTTCAAGAAGTTTTGCTTGGAATCTTTGACTTTTAAGTGTTTTTATTGTTGTCAGAATTAGTGTTGATGAGTAGATTTACGATTTAGCTCAATATAAAAGGTTCTTCTAAGTTTAGAGAGCTGTATTTTATTTAATCAGAGAATTCAGTTAACTCAAGCCAGGTAATTAACTTGTAATTGCTAACAGCTAAATTCAGTTTGAATTTAGATCTGTCTCTCAGATCAGATGCTCAACTGCTCTTATAGGTCCAAACTTCAAAATTGCTTTAAATTATTGAGTGTAAAATACAAATATCCCCAGTGGAGCTAAGATCTGGTCATGAAGCAAATGATTAACACAAAGTTTTCAGTTTTATTTTGTATGAAGGAGCTCTACAGGATTGACTCCTCTCATTTGCAAATAAGAATAGGAACCTGGTACTGATTAGAACAGCCCTTGGAGTATTCTGCCAAAATATGGGAAACTGGCAGAAGGAAGAAGGTGGAGAAAGGAAAAACAGGGATGGTATGGAGAGAGATCCTATGGGTCAAAAGCTGTAAAGAGGGCAGTTTAATATGTGGTTATTGTCCTTCTCCATGTGATTGAATTGACTCCGTCTCATGATCTCTGCCAAAATAATATTGCTAGTTTTTATGATCCAGAATTAGTTTTATTTCCTGATTTTTTTTTTTTAATTTGAGATATTACCATAAAAAAGAAGTCGTGGTAGATTTCTAAGAATGAAAGATATGATGGTAATTGAACTCATGTTTTCTGGTTAGAAAGGACTGGTCTATAAGATTTTCCCTTTCAAAATTAGATCTTTCTCTTTGTATTTAACCTGGAGGTAGGGATTCTTCACTCTTTTTTTACATGGGAATAAAATAAGGCAGAGACCAACTTTTTAAAATGCTCGGTGAACTACAGGTATGGAGCAGTCCTAAAAACATAGCCCCAGCTACGAACCTGAAAATCTGACCTTGAGCACTGCTGAAAATGCAGCTTGTCAAGTAATGACTTGCCTAAATGCAGGTAAACCAGCAGAAGATGAACAAGCGGTTTGGCTGCAGGTTCCCATGGTCTAACCTGCTGCTCAGCAGCAGCCTCAGCATGGGTGTGCCAGGAGGCAGCAGTGTGCATGACCTACCGCCAGCCTTTCAGGGAGGATGCTGTGAGCCACTTGACCTTCTCCTTCCTCAGGCCAGCAGTTTCGCCTTTGCTTATCAGATCACAAATACTGTGAAATGCCTTACCAAAGCAGTGTTAACTTTTCCAGAGAACCTTTTACCACCCATCATGGCCATGCAGATAGTGTCATTAGCAGGGCAGTCTTGAATGAAAGGCAACATCACTAGAAACTGTTGTCTATGCTGCTAAATTGACATAAGACTATCAGATTTAAAAAGAAAAAATTCTCTACACACACACATGTGCATATATATGGCCAAAAATAATAAATACTATTTGTTTCCCTGACCAGCTTTCTTTAACTATATATCTCAGTTAAATAAGTAGTAGTGTAGTAACTATGAGGGTGTCCAGGGGCTAAATCCAAGAAATTCCTGCCTAAATGTCTATGCAAAGTGCCTGAATTTTGGAAAGTTTGAAAACTGTTTCGTCAACAGTTATCTTGAGTTAAATGAGAGGCTGGAGTTTTAGATCATGTTCCCTATCACTTGCTAAATGCAGCCAGGCACTGAATTGTCATGTTCCGGAGATTGCTTTCACATTCTTGTGAATTAGTGTAGCGTGTGTCAGCATTCCTTAAGAAATATCGTTCAGCTCAGAAGCTTTCAGCCTGTTGTGAGCCCCATCCTCTGAGCAGGAGTTCAGTAGATGCAATAACACTTCTTTTGGGAAGAGAGTTATCAGTCATAATCATGACTTAGTCTCTCACTGGCAGAAACAGCAAGAGTGGTATTTATTGACTAGACTTTCTAGAAGAAAATGAGAAAAAATATTTAAAGACCAGAAATTACACCAGAATTTAATCTCTCCTTGAATCCTTTTTTTTTTTCCCTCAGTTCAGAGGTTCCTGTATTGGTTGTGTTGGGTCATCTCAAATAATGCTATAAAATAAGGTCCCACAAAAGTTGAAGGGTGAGATGCACAGAACCTACTTTCAAATTTCAGTAATGCTTGCATCCACAGCTGAGCTAGTGTCCCTCACCTGTCCTTATCATTGAGTTGAGAAAATAAAGGCGTTATTGGGGCATAATTTTTCACATCCTAGGGTAGCTGCAAAAAAACCCCCAGTTGACTCCATTGCTTATCAATTGATTCTAAATAAACTAGCTCAGATGCAGAAGTCTTCATTAAAGTTGCCCAAGACAGCTATACTTCCTATTTTATACAAGGAAAATTGTCCCCTCTATTCCTCATATCTTTCAAATTACTGTGTGCATCACTTCTTGAGAAGGGCCCTAGTTACAGGCAGTAGTAAGAAAGCAACATCCTATCCACTGTGGTTAGACTGTGCAGAGAGATGAAGAGAGGAAAAAGTTGAAAAGTATTGGTGAGAGAAACAGAAATGAAGAACAAACCAGGCAGAATCTAATTCTGCTGCATCATAATTACAGCACTCTAAAAAAAAAAAAAAGAAAGTGGGACTCCTAATAGCTGCTCCATGCATGCTAAAACATTTCTGTCTTCAAGCAAATTATTGTGAGTGTAAAATGGCATAGGTGACTTTAGAAAGAGACCTTGAAACAAGACCCAGCACATCCCTTCCCAGTGAAAGTCTTGAGCCCTGCACTAAGATCACGATTTTTCTTGCAGCTTGACCTCTCTGTTGTAGACATTGCCCAACATCAGAGGAAGGGTAGAGTACTCCTGTGCCAAATATCTTTTGGCCTGGAGACTATAGACAAATTTTCTAGGAGATGGAAGTAGCAACAAGCTAAATTAGGAAATTAACACTTAAGTTTTCCAGTGCTTAGACAAGCGATCTAGCCTAAAGGTTATGATACAAATGCCAGGGTGACTCTGTCAGTCACAAAGTAGTAGTCATCAGCACTTCCAGGGCTTTTGAGCCTGTTGATTCATGTCAGGAATGCTCTGAGGATGCCTGACAGTCTGGCCTTTTCATGAGACCTAAGCAGAGGAGCAACTAACTCATGGTAGACTGTGAAGCTGTCTAGACACAAACTTGTGTGGTTCTATCCTGTCTTGCCAGGAGACAAGCAATTCTGGGCACATGTAGTCTTAAGCGCCTGGACAACTTAAACCGAAGTGAGATGAGGCTAAGTGACCCCTAGTGTTAGGAAGAAGATTTTAGGATGAGAGTTTGGGATTTAGGAGTACAAATTCCTTTCAGTCTCTCTGACTGCATGGCAACGGACAGCAATTTCCACGCCGCTGTACGCAATTGGACTGACTCTGACATCAGTGGGAACATACTACCCTCAACACTGACTGATTTTGAAAAACCCAAGCCCTTGTGATTAGGCAAAGCAGATATAGGGATTATTTTGCACACGCTTGCAGCAGAACCTGAGATAAATGATATAATCTAGCAGGAAACAGCAAGATGTCCCATGTTTATTTTGAAACTGGCTGACAGCCAGGAGATCACACAGGAGGAACCATAATGGACTTCAATCCAAAGACTAAAGAGAGATGACCACCATACATCTTTGTGAGGTCTCAGTGTCCTCTACAATTACACATGGGCAGGGTCTGAATATTTTCATATGGTAAAGCACCAGTTCTAATATGCAACTGCCCTTGGAGCTGTAACAACCCTTTCTATGTCATATTGTGGGGAGTAGTCCCTGCTCTGTTTGAAGTGCATGTGGACTTTTTGGGAGGCAGAAAGAGAGAAATATCTCCAGATGGGTTTAGCAGGGGTTAGAGTAGGTTATGGTGGTCAATAAAGTAATTAGGGGCACTTTGGCCTCTTTAGGATGACATTTTTCACCTTCACCTTAGAACAATCTCAACCTACCACCTTCCTAAGAAGAAAAGAAATCCTTAGTCCAACATCACAGTGTTATAAAGGAGTAAATGCAGGGTAAGTAGAATTTGTCAACCTCTAGGTTGAAAGTTCACTTTTATTTCTTGCACACGTTAAGTTGCCTGAGTTTTTAATTTCCCACATGTTTCTAGTTGTAGTGGAAGGGACTGTGACTGAGATCCAGACCTGATGGACTGTAAATGAGAGCATGAGTGTGAGGAGAGAGAAGAAAAACTCTCAGCACTTGCAAGCAGAGAGCTGGGGTCTGAGACCTGTCGGAATTAGATAGAAAGGTAAGAGGCATGGTTTCTGTGCTGAATCAATTAACTCCAATAGAGATAAAAAGTTCAGTTCATAAGAATATGCTTTGGAATGGGCTTTTTAATACACTGCTGGGCAAACCGGGCCCTTTGGTATGCCTGGTTGGCAACTGGGAAGACATGGCTGTGCCTAGATGTAAGGGACGTTGGAGTTTGTTCCTCTCTCCATGCTGGAGCTTCAGCATGTTTTTCTTCTAAAGGGCAGTGGTAGTGGGCAGAAACAAGAAGGGGATTAAAAAAAGGAGAAAAGAGCTAAGATTACCTCATAAGAAATGACTGTAGTTCCAGTCACTTTGATGAAACTTTATGAAGCTGAAAGTGCCCGTTCCTTCCAACTGATGTCCTTTAAAAATGTGCTGGGGTAGGAAAAATGCGGGGTGAAAGTTGTGATCTTAGTGTTGCAATAAATCATATAACAGGCCTTTTAAACCTGGTCCTTCAATATTTGCATATTAAGCTTAAAAATAAAATACCCTAAGTTACCTATATTTGAAATATCTTTCTTATATTACACCTGCCAGAACATACAATTGTTGATTTCTCTGAAATACCATGAAAAGGCATATTTATGACACAGTATTCTCTATCCAATATGCTTAGTCTTCCATTTAAGGAAGCTTTAGGCTATTTTCTAATGGAGGTTTGACATCTGTGGGACTATAATTTTCAAGCTTTTTCATAGTTTAAGGAATTGAATGATGAAGAACAGAAAAGAAAGAAAAAAAGTAAGACAGGAAAGAAACCTGAGAATTTGATGAAATCCCATGGTTCAAGTAACAAGCATATTTTGAAAATGCCCAAAATCTCAGGGCATTCATTTTCTTCTGAAGATCTCAGAAGATGGAAGTTCTTACCATGAAATTTATCTTCTTTTTTTTTTTTCTGACCAAACTGGGTGCTGTCATAGATAAAGATGAGTTTTCCATGGAGAAAAATAAAACTGTAAAAAAATGTAACATTTAGTATGCAGTTGAAGTTCCTTTTTCAAACACAAGGAAATAAAACACTGTTAATATAAACCCATTTTTTCTTTAGAGCAGGAGTTTCACTGAGTTCTATTTCAGCTTTTTCTTAACAAAATGAAGTTCAAAATTCCACGATGAATAGTTTGGGAAGGAAGTTCCCCCTCCATTTCAAATATTAATGCACAAGGTGGCAGGGTGAGAAAAGCTGAACTTATATTTGGCAAGTCTGAGCATATCCATCATTATCAAGTTGAAGCATAGAGTAACCCAATTAAACACAAGGATACTGCCTTTTGCCAAATCGGTTCCTGAATCTGGCTTGCTGGATGCCCACACGATGTTAATAGAATGAGTAACTGGGGAGGGAAGATAGGAGACATCTACAAAGGGAGAATGATCCTTTCTCTGCCCATATGGATTTTGATGGTTAGAAGTGACATTATTAGGCACTTTCAATTGGCAGGAGAATGTCACCTCTAGAGATGCTTGAATTAGATGTTCTAAAGATATAACTTCACTGGGGCACCCAGCAGTACCTCACTGTTCCCAGAACGTGGCATGGGGCCATATTGCATGCTAAGCCAGCAGTGCACTGCCCTCTCTATGTCTGTTTTCCAAGAGAAGAGTCTTCTGTAGGGTGTACAACCATCATCCATGGCCAAGATTCATCTTTGAGCCATCAGGAGCTGGTATCTTAAGATATATCATGAAAAATTCCCTGCCGTCAGCTTCAAACATGGCTTGAGGAGCCCACCCTCTGGGGTCAAGCATCCCCGTTAGCAAATTTACTCAACCGTTGTCCACATTACCACATCAACTGTTTAAGGACTTTTGCAGTCAAAAGGCAGTTTATTTTGAAGTAGGAAATCTGCTGTAAGCCTGGTTGTCCACCTCCACACCAAGGATTATCTCTTTCATTCTCATCATCCCAAACAGTAAACCACTTCATCCCCTTCTCAGCAGTATTGCCTAAACCTCAAGAGAACAGCAAGAGTATCAGCCTGATACCCTTGCTGTGCAGGAGAGATGGTGCTGCTCCACTTCTCTGTCAGCACTGAACCATGCTTGAAGTGAAACATCTACTCCTAAATTGTCATTTCCCTAAAGGCCACAATGCATGTGCAGAATTAACTATATAATTAGATTATCCACCATCACGGCCCTGGCAGGATGAAATATTTTGAGTGGAAGTAAAACAGCTGTATTATGAGTTAGGAGTAAGGTAACATTTTACAGACTTTTACGCTACAACAAAGAAAGATAAGTGTGACATGAAAGTAAAAGTCTTTTATCTGTGTATGTCTTTGAAAAGTCAGTCTACACAGACTCAAAGCATCTGTTAATCAGATTATGGGCCATATCCTGCTCCCAAAATATTTAATAGCTAAGCTCTCATTGATTTTCTCAGGACAGAAACATGCCCTAAAGGAGCACTCTACTTCATAGACCTGCTTGTTGGAGAAGCATTTGTACTATTCACAAAGGCAAAGCAATTTCCTGGAAGCAGAAACTCCTACCTGCACCCTTAACAACTCAGACTATTTTAGGAACTGAAAAATTCCATCCAACATTAGGATTACATTTTCAAAAATATTTTGTTCATGTTTCTCATGCTGCTTCTATGCCCCTCGTGAAGGAGGGGGAGCTGCTTTATGATTCACAGGAATTACGCTTTCTGTGGATCTTTTTTCCCTGACATTTCTTTCCCACTCTCCTATTAACTGCTGTTCCCAAGCCTTTGGTTAGATGCACACAAGGAGGTGAAACATTTGTACCAATCTCCATACAGGTGATGGGCACCGGGAATGCCTTCTCCACATCAGACTGCAGAATCAGACCTGATGTTCATGTCGTTATATAATTCTGACAGTGTTACATGCTCTTTACTGCTTTTGTTCCTGAAACTACTTCTTCAAGACCATCGTTTATTGCATTTCTGCTTCAGTTCTTTTTACATGCCCTTGTGTTGTATTCAAATCTTCCCCTTTCTTATACAACAACGAAGAAGAGGCAATTGCTGCCTATATGCAAGTTACACAGTTTAAGTTTCTTGTAGGGTTTTGGGTAAGTATATGATGGTAAAAAGGGTGCCTTGTCACCTTAGAATGTAAATCACCTTCCAGCCTATGCAAAATGCAGCTTTGTTAGCTGTTGCTTGCAAAACTACCCATTCTTCTGCCCACTATGACACAGAGGGACACTCTCCATTCCACTTGCACTAGGATCTTTGCTGTTACTCTTTGAGCTGCCTCAAAAATATGTCAGAAGTGAATTTTAAATTATTAATTCCCACAGCTCGACAGAGGCAAACAAGTTTTCAAGGGCTTCCTGAGTACAAAATCTGGACCAAAATCTCTAGCTATATAATTTCATCAGCAGTAAGTACCTTTTGCAGACCTCACTGCTAGTCAGATAGAAACCACAGATTCTGCTTCTGTTGATAAACCCCCTACATTAAAGACTTCAACCTTCAACAATTTTCAGTTCCAAGCAAAAACCCTGACATTTTTATTTCCCATGTGCTTCTCATTTTCCAAGAGAAATGCAATGTCCTCTCCCACTGCATATCAGTTTAACTCAGCCCACAACAGCAGGGAAAACTTTTGGAAGCTCATTTTCCAGAATGTTTGTTACTTTACATTGGCTGGAAACAACTTCTTCCCCTGCGTCTGCCCTGAAACTGCATGTGCATTTAGTCCTCTACAGTGGTAATTCACAATCCTGCGGAAGCTTTAAACAAATTGCCTTCAGGCTGCTCTGTTTCCACACCAGCAGCCTCCTTCTATTTCCACTTGTGTTACAGAGTCTCTGCATTAACATAAATGGGAACCAGGACAGGATCTAATGAAATTGAACTAGCTTCTGTTACTGTCTCATATAGATCCCAGCCTAAGTATAGTCCTATTTATTATATTTATATAGTGCTTGTATTTCCCTAGTACCTAAATATCTGAGGATGTTTTGGGACTTCATTAAGCCATGTGACTAATATATGTCATGTAAAAATCCTATATGCCCTGTATGAAGTGCTGCCACAGAATGGGATCTGGGCAGTTGACTTCAATAAGACATTATGAAATGCTACAGGTTTGCTTTGAATTCTACTGTTTCTAAACTGGAAGATGATTGACTTAGTGCTGTAAGGAGATGTCTCCACCCAGTCAGGACCACAGATCAGCCCCTGTTTGAGAGTGAGCATCCCCAGTGGTGATGTATTGGAAGATGAATAAGGGTAAACATGGTTTACCTAGGGTTTAGGCAATGTAGAATTTATTCACTTCTCACTGCTTGGCCTACTGTCCCAGCTGAATGAGTATGTTCCATTCATTAACTATGTAGATGAATCTACCTTCACTGTAGTGCAGTAGTTAGAGCACTTCTGAAGTGTATAGTAAATCAGTGTTCAATTCCTGCCGAAGCACAATCTAAGCTTCCATTTCCCTGAGAAAGGTATTAAGCTTTTTCACTTTGGAGAGTTTGAGGTGCTCTGTACTCCCAATATAAAGGTGTCTAAAAATTATTCAGCATTCTCTTGGCAAGGAAATGTGAAAGAAAACATTGCTCTTTAATTTATGTTCTCATTTGGAAGGGAAGAGTCCTACATGTGAGTCACTGTGTTGAAAACTCTTTTTTGCATGTTGTCTAGTAAGTGTTACATATGAAATGTCCAGAAATCACCCTTGGAATATGTTCTAGCATCTAGGCTGTTTTCTGATCACAGGCAAGCTATGTAATTAATAGACTCTTAAATCATGTCCTTGTGTTGTTGCTTTATCAATCTTGTGGGTTTTTTCTGGGTGTTTTTATTTGTTTTACTTTTGTTTTCTGCAGGGAGAGTTTCTAAAGAAGGTTATAGCATCATACCCCCCATTAGTCAGTCTACCATAAATTACCCCATAGATTTCCAAGTAAAGTCCTCTCTTAAATGATGTCTGTATGAGTACAAAGAGAGGAACGGTGAATCTGCTCTCCCCTGTTCTGGACAAGTGGTCTGAAAAAAGCCTACTCTATTGTGGAAGACACAAGGGGTGTCCTTCTCTTCTTTTTTAAATACTCTTTCTTACTTTCCATGAGGGTATCTCTTCAGAAACATAAACAACGGTTCTGTGTCCCATCCTAACAATTATGGTCTGAAATGTTCCACAGTCAATGTCTCAGAAATTGTGTGTATCTATATCTTGCAAAACATTTTGAATAATGATTTGGCTTGTGGAAATGATGTAAAACTGCCTTCCTAAAATGCTGGATGACAATTTTTGAAACCTAAAAGTTCTTCTTTCACAACAATTTTTTGGAAGTTTAATCTTAGCTCCCATCGTGGCAAATTTGCTTTATTTTTCAATAGCTCATTTACTGAATTTAACAAAACTAATAGAATTCTGTGTCTTTCCTGTGTGTACTGAAAAGTTCAAATTCCTTTCATGGATGCATGAATGTACCTACAAACAGAAACGTTCAAGGAGGGGAAAAGAGAAGGTGATTTATTGGATGGAGCAGGCTTATTTTTCTGTCTTTTTTACTATTGATGTATTTGACAAGATCTACCCTTTTTAGACACCTTCCATTGTTGGTCAAGCAAGACTATTCCTGAGGGTGTTTCTGAGATGCCATACACTTTGTCTGTTTCAAGTCACATTTTGGAAGAGGCAGCCTGCATCTCACATCCATAACCCTAAGGACATTTGAGGTGGGTGGTAGGGATCTTTAAAGTGGCTACATTGCCATCTGTCAGCTTGAGGAAGGTGACAGACTTATTTTCTCATGCGACCCGCTGAGCAGGGAGGATGGCAATGTGGGTTTTCTTTTCATCTTTCTGCTGTTTTCTCAGACATACTTGTTTTTCCCTATTTCTGCAAATAAAGTGGTTAAGTTAAAGAACCGCCCAGAGAGGAGGCAGGGATGTAATTTTGATGACTTTTGTGGTCAGTTGTGCACTGGCAGTGAAAGGGAGTTGGCTGTGGAGCTGAGTTTTTTAGGGTGTTCTGACATTTGAGTTGTGATATGAGTTGAGGTAAATGCGGATGTTAATGCCATTATATCTGGTGATAATCTTGGGTTTGAGTGATTTTCTTGATAAAAGATGGGTGCCTTTGAGTAACCTTAGAACAAGCTTCAGGTCAGGTTCATGTGATATTATATATACTGTTAACTCTGATGAAGTTTTGTGAGAGAAATCTGGAATATTTTGTTCTGAACAGTAAATTCACAAATAGTGATAGCAAGATGGGATTTGCATCAACTGATCTTTGACTCCTCTGGATGCTGGTTGGCAAATACAGTACAAAATTTTCTCTACTGGCGTGGTGCAGAAAAACATTAATTTCAACAGAATCTGGAACGAGATATTTGGGTTGAAAGGTTTAATAGCTTTCAGACTATTAAGAGCTGTGTTGGTGATTTTATATCTTTTTCATTATTTTCATTGGTGTAAAATCAAAAGAGTCCACTTTGAGGTCACAGACTTCTTGCTTGACACATTGTAGGTGGGTTTTATCTTCTCTTCTTTTAGCCATCTATAGGTTAGACATCAAGGATCACGCTTGAGTCTATGAAGAGGGGTTCACAGGTCTAGAAGACAATTCATGCTCCCTGTTTTAGGATATGACAAATGGTCCTGCTGATGTCCCACATCTTTTTTTATCTAGAGTGGTAGTAGACCAGGTGATTCTTAGAAACTGAAATTTAAATCAGCTACATTGAGGTGACTGCAGCTGAACTAACCCCTCTCAATTCCCTTTGCAAACCATGGAGAGCACAAGCAGTTTAGTCATGACTCATCCCAATTATTTGAGACATCTGTTTCAGAGTAAGATGTTTGAATGAGATTCAGTCATGAGGACTCGCTCAGGTGGAGGACTTTAGACTTTGACATTAATATTTACTAAATTTACATTAGTTATTACATAACTAACTTTTTTCCTAATTAAAGGACAACTCAACTTGATCTTCTCTCTAAATATAAACAAAGATCACAAAGATATACCTAATCTGAGAACTGAAACAATGCAATGTCAGCCCAAATGTGGATTATCTGCCAGAACAGCTTGAGCACACACTGAAAAAAATATTTCAACCTTTTGGTAAATCGTTAAAGATCAGCTGGGCTGTTACATTTTTATCATGTCAAAACCCAGGAAACATACCACATATCTTTGATGGCAAACCACCATTTAATCATAAATCCAACTTCCTTTTAAACAACCTGGTAATACCAGGAAGATATTCCTTTCTGGTGAGATAGGCTGGCAAGGTATGGAGTTAATATCAGTGCTCAAAATCAAATATTTCTGTTGGTCTTGATCAAAAAATGTGTGGGTTTTTTTTTTTTTCTGTTTTACTGTTTAAAAACCAATTTGCTATCAATTTTTTCTGTTTAGTGTTTTGGTTTTATTACCTTTTTTTTTTTTTTTTTTTGGTGTGTGTGAGCACTTATTAACTACAAAAATAAAATTCCTCCAAGGTAAAATTCCTCCACCTCTTTTCTTGTATATAAAACACCATACAAGCTATTATGCTTCTCTCTACCCAGGTTATATCTGCTCCTGTCTGTACAGGATATTCTTTGGCTTAAAAGTTAATATTTCAAGAACTCCAATCAACTTTTGCAGCACCAGATCCTTTTTCTGGTCAAGGGATTAATTCTGAGAGTTTTAGGAAAGCATATCAGCTCCAGTAATGGTCTGGATTTTTGAAACAAATCCAAAACTTTTCTCAAAATAATCGATCATACATTCACTTTTCCTTTTGTATCCTGTAAGTTTGCTTGTAGATTAGGCCTCATCCCTCCCTTATGAATGCAGGAATGAAAGGACTTCTCCCACATGCAAACAAGCAGGAAAACTTCCCTTACAGAATATTTTTAAATATTACTGCTCCATTTGCATCTATCCAGCCATGTAGTCAAATCATCACATAATTTTTTAAACCTAATATGGAGACTAAAATTTGATTTCCGAAGTGTTTGTAATTTACCTCCTTCAGGTATAACAACCATTTTGGCATTTCATTTCTAGTGTAGTTTGGGATTTAGGGACGATAGTATGGGGAAAGGTCTGAAACTTTATTTTTTTCTTGTTTCTTTGTTTTAAATGGGAAGGGAAGGGTTGTTTGCTTGTTTTGGTGGTTTGTGGGTTTTTTTTTTTTTTAATTCTTATAAATAGAATTACTACCATTTGCCTGCACACTCCAGGTACCTTTAAATTTTTAATAGAAAAAGGAGTTGTTTTGGTTTTGTACATGTGCAACGAAGGAACTGTTGCCTTAAAAATGCATACAGAACCAAATACTGTAATCATCCTTCCCACACTCTTGTCCTTTGAACTGAGTCAGTAAATAAAAATTAAGGATTTAATCTCACAATGAGGAGATCGTATATTTACAATGGTCAGTACAGGTCAGACTCTTTATAGCCTTCTCTTATTTTCATATCTCTGCATTTTTTTTCCTCCAGACATATGACCATTAGAATGTTTTAGTAAAGCTTTGCATAGGCAAAAGTCCCCAGAATAATCTGTCCATAGAGGAATTAGTCTCATTTTACCCACAAAAAGATAAGAATGTTACCTCTCTTCAGAATTAAAGATATCAAAGTAGGGAAAAATCAAGTGACTTGTCAGGTCACCTAACAGGTATTTTGCAGAGTGAAGGAAGATTTTGGAAGACGAGACTTTTATGTCAGCTCTTTGGCCCTGGAGATTTAAGCTGATACTTTGTGTCACTAGAACTGTTATTTAAATGGTATGGTTCTGTACATTGTTTTAAAATCTGCAGAACACAAAGACAGTATGTAAAGCATGGTCTTGTCCAAACTTATAACTTCAAAAATTTGAAAAGAACAGAACAAAGCAAACATTGAGTGACATGTAAAAATTAATATCCAGTGTCATGTGAACAGTATTATAAAATACATCTATACCTATAACTGGCATAAGAGTGATAGTGAGGTGATAGTGACATCTAACCAATAGTAACATTTGATTTTTGGATGGAGGAACTGCGCTGGGGAGCTGTGGCACCCTGACCACAGGAAATCCATGACTGTTAATGTTGATGAAATTTTCAGAGCAGAGGGCTTCACAGAATGATTTAACTATAGGAAGAAATACAAAGTATGAAGTGAAGCTAATTGTCACTGACACAATCTTGGCCCTCTTGAATTCAACAGGCACTTTACTAAGGGTTTCACTGTAAGGAAGAAGTTAATCTCAAAGTTGTAATGGAAAGCATGGACATTAAAAATTGAAGGAAAGAAATCAAAGAAAGAATATGGAAATGGGATGCAGCAAGCTAAGTGGGAACATAAGAGAAGATCTGTAGGAAAGTGAATACCCCATCCTTGTTTTAAACAATAAAGTCATTTCTCATATTCATAGTTGGAAAGATGAGTTTTTAGAGTGCCAGTGGTAGTCTAATTCTTGAAACCATTAAACCATGAGGCAAATAATAAAATAAAATACTTCACATTTTTTATTTCTTATATTTTCATTATTTGTAAGGGGAGTGAAAGGGGGTTTTATTCCTGGCTCTAATGCTTGCATCTGACAATCATGCTGCAGGGCTTGGGTAGAGAATTTGCATTGTGGATGCCTGTTCCCATGGGAAGCATGCTGAATACTGAACTTACTTCAGAGGTCCTTGTAGTTTCCAATAATCCATCCAGCTTGGCCAGACCCACCACTCAACATGCTGGTTTCTTTAGAAACCTTCCTTAAGTTTGTGTGTCCTTCAAGATCCTTGTCATATATCTTTTTTTGGCATCTATTTTTAACTGGAAAACTTCAACACATCAGATCACAGGCCTGGCCAGAACACATGAAGCCTAAGATCATCTTATGTAATATTTTTACTGTGTCACTGGTCAAGTATTAATCCAGAGAAAGGTACATGAATCCTCCAGTATCAGATATCAAAGGCAAATTGTCTTCTCATTATGTCTCCTCCTGATTTCTAACAGTTGATGTGGTCAGCCTGTGAAGCATGAGGTTCCCTGGCTTTCCATATCACAGCTCTGAGTCTTACAAAACACCCTTTCACCCTGTCCCTTTATCTTGGTATGTTTTTGTAGTTCTTTCTTAGCATTATTTTGTTTTGACTTTCACATTTTTATGTTTACTGGATGCCCCTTTTCTTTGTTGCTGAAATAACCAGATCACCTGTTATTTTCAGCTTTTAGGGTCTACTGCAAAGCCCATTTAAGGCAATAGTTTCAACATCAATGAACTCTGGATGAGGCCCAAAATGAACATAAGTTAACTCTGTTTGATAGGATGGTATTAACTATACTGATTGCTACTGGAAACAAATTTATGAGCTTCTCACTCTAGGAGCCAACCACAATAATTTTAATTATACAAAAGGAAGTATTTCTTGTATAAAAACATTCCAACTACTTCCATTTCTTTTAAGCTACTTCAAAAGTGGGCAGAACTACAAAGTAGTATTGAAAATTCAGGATGGGGTTGAGGGGTATTTCCCTTCCTCTGAAATTCCTCCCCCATATATGCATACTGCTAAACCATCCCTAGCAGGGATTACTTTTATCTCCAGCTCATGAAGAAACTTCTGAAGAGCTTTTAGGTTTTGTCCTTGGAATATTCCACGGCATGTGAAACTCTTTCTTGAAGGAGGAGATCGAACAGCTCCCGCCATGTGCTTTCCCTCTCCTTCCTTTGCCAGTATCAAGGTTCCTGTTGTACAGGATATAATATAGGATACCTGTGTCTCTGTTCAAGCATTTCAAAGTGAGCTCTCCACTGAAGATCATCAAGCTACTGAAGATGTAACAAACCTGCTATATTACATATCAGGTGAGTAGATACTACGAATTTATCCTTCATCTGTTATGTAGCTATGCCAGTACTTTTTATTGAAAGTTTGTAACTTCTGGGAATCTGAACAGCTTAATGCCAATAACCTTACTGGTTTGATCTGCAGGACTGTATTTCAACACATAAGAGAAACGAAGACTGATACTTTTCCTTTATCAGCCCAACTATAGATCTTTTTGTCAGAACTAAGCAGCCATGGTCCCATGTTTGAACAGAGGTTCAGGTTACCCCAATTAAATTTTGACATACCCTCTGACAGAGCACACAGCGTGTAACACTGCAAATGTCTGCCTCGGTTCCCTTCCTGCGCCATGGTGCTCCTATTTTAGACTGTGAGCTAGGTTAGGGATTGCTTTGTCATTCAGGAACTGCGTCTACTTATCATGGTGGGATTCCAGTCTCAGTTGGACCTCTGAAAGTTTCTCTTCCTTCTTCTCTCATTTGATACTCTTATGGCAATGTATGTGGATATGAAAGCAGGAAGGAGGTTTTTTTCTCTTTTTCATCTACCTGCCTTTGTTCATGTGTATTTGTATGTATAGCGTAAATAGTAATGCTATTGAGGAGTATTCTCCCAAGATGTTTGGCTCAACATCTCTTAACAGACTATCGAAATAGTTTTTACCCTGTAGCATGCAGAAATTCCAGTTAAATAAAAAAAAAAATCAACAAATCTACTCAGCTTATGTGAAGAGAATCCTACTTCTTTGTATTCACGCAAACCCAGAACAGTGTTGTCGTCTTATCTTTCATCTGATGATTTCAAAGGATTTGACAGAATTTAGGCAATGTAACATCGCCATGTCCTGGGAGGCAGGCAAGTCTGGGGATGGGGGGATTAGCTCAGTCTCTCCCCCATAACCTTGTACCATGGGACTGCCTCACCTCTTCTCACTGGCAGAAGGAACAACTCTTTTACAAGGTAAGCACGGCACCTTCTCTACCCTTCCTCTTTGCTTCTGAATAAACCCCAGATCTGGAGACAGCAAAGAAAGCGACAGAGGTAGCCATGCAGTGTTAAAGGAAGCTGTAAGAGGTTAAAGTACTGGTGAGAAGGCTGGAAGAAGGAACTAAGAGCTTGAGATAAAATGGCTGAACCATGCGGCTGGTAAACCCTCCCTCTGTCTTTTCTCCTGTGAAACTAGAAGAAAGACTTCAAAATGTGCTTGTATGGAGGAAAACAGGCTGTTGTGTGTGAGTGCAGGAATACGCTGCTACAGCTCTGGAGGTAGATGTTTAACATACATAAGCACAGAAGAACCCTGTGACTTTCTAAGGTAACACAGGAAGAGGACACAACCCGAGCATCTTGGCTCTTACGATACGGCTAGATGTGACTAGTCATCCTGAATCCTCTCCTTTGCCAAAGCAAATGGAGTGCTCTGACCTCTTAAATATATTCTGCTATAAAGATAATATTTTCTGGAGATAGGAGTGCCATATGCATTATATATGAAGGTAGAACCGTCAATAGTCTATTCATGCTTTCCTTCCTCTTCACTATGTGAGACAACTCTGAGAAAACAATCTTGATGTAAATGAAAATTAAAAGAGATATATGGAGAAGAACCACATAATATAAGCACAGAGGTACTGGCTCAGGGAAAGTTTTTACCCCTGAGAAGCAGCTGGTGCCTCGCTTTCCATCAGAAAACACACTCCCACTTCAGGCTTTTCAGTTTTAGTCTTTGGGTTGCAACAAAGCTCCCTGCTGTTATCTTGTTTTGCCAAATACCTGCACTGTAATAGAAGGAAAGATCCACACTGATGCGGATAGAAGGCAAGAATGGGCTGAGTGGGGATATTTTGTATAAAGAAAATATATATAAACATTTTCAGAATGGAAATATAGATAAGGGAATACATATTTTAGGGAGGCTGTGCAGGTGAGCTTAGCTAGACTCAGGAGAGGGACTTTGCTCTTTCCTGTCTCATGTATAGCGCCTGCATGTGGGATGCCAAGAGGAGGAGGATACAGCCATAACTTTCCCTGGAAATTCACTTGGAGCTGGAATGACCACCTCTGCAAGCTCAGGGGAGATCTGAATTCTGAACAGATGTTTGGGTATCAGTCCCATGTATAAACAATATTGTAGTTGACCTAACAAACCCTGCCAGTTCTGGTGGGCCCTGGGGTCTCTATTGCCTGCAGCACCCTTATTAACAGGGACTCCAGACAGCAGAAATTTACTTAAGTGATATAATGGAATTTTTAAATGATGTTGCCTGAAATAAATTAGAGATTTTTTTTCTGTTAGACATTAAATTTTCTTCTCAAACAATGAAAACATGATTTATTATCCATTTAGGGAAATAGTTACAGTGCCTAAGTCTAAGTTAGGGACTAAGTTGAAATAAATGTGGTATTTTGGAACCTAAATCCAAAATTGTAAAATCCCAGTGAATCCCATTTATATGACCTTTAAGCATAGGTCAGGGCTGTAGGAGCATGTGTTACAGAATCTTTCTTTGGTGGAGAGGCTAATGAACATGGCTTGGCTGACATCGATGTTATGTGAATCTCACTCTTCAAAACAAGCTACTTGCATCCAAAATGCTGACTGGGACTGGTCCCTGCCTGTGCTAAATCCCAGACTGTGCCTGGTAATTGTTGGGGAAAACGCCATCTGGCCCCAGGCCTAAGGAGTGACCTTCTAACAGTGTAGTGATGTGCACTGCACTCTTGATACAGGCTTATAGGAATCAACCCATACCGAAGCTCAACTAAAATATAGGTCTGGGACTCCTTCTGGGATAGAAATGCTTACATTTATGTGTTTTGATGTAGATAACTGGATATTGAGGGTTTACATGTTGATAACTGAGTAACTGAATGGAGTGTGGAAAGCAGTTCAGTTAACCAAAGCTTGGTGTCTAGAGGGAAGTGACCATCTCTCTAGGCTCCCCTGAGCACACTGATTCAGTTGCTCACACCAAGGGCTCTAGTGCCACTTGGAGTTGCCTCAAGGCATCCCACCTCATCTCCAGCTGTCCCTATAGAATCATAGAATGGTTTGGGTTGGAAGGGACCTTAAAGATCATCCAGTTCCCACCCCCCTGCCATGGGCAGGGACACCTTCCACTAGACCAGGTTGCTCAAAGCCTCATCCAGCCTGGCCTTGAAGACATCCAGGGATGGGGCATCCACAACATCTCTGGGCAATCTATCCCAGTGCTTCACCATCCCCTCTGTGATGAATTTTTTCCTGACGTTTAATCTAAATCTCCCCACTTTCAATTTAAACCTGTTACCCCTTGTCCTGTCACTTCAGGCCCTTGTAAAAAGAACGGCCCAGCTTTCTTGTAGCCCCTTTGGGTACTGGAAGGCTGTTGTAGGTTGTCCCTGGAGCCTTCTCTTTTCTTCTCCAGGGTGAACAAGCCCAGTATATATATATATATTACACACATACATATGTAGAAAGGCACTTACCTTCCATGTCCTTACACCTGCCAAGTCAGTACCATAATGAATAAGCCATACTCAGCAAGACATAAGGCACACCCAGGACCCTCAATTTATGTCTGAGTACCCTAAGGCTTCTCAAATGCTGTAAACGTTGATGCGGCGGCTGCTGAGCCTTACATATATCTTGACTATAACAGCAACCCAGATTCCCTGCACTCTTGTAAACACCTCATATAGAAACTTGTGTTTTTCTGTGTATGTCTTATGTTTGAATTGAAATCTACCCCACAGACTGCTCTTCTTTGAAAATGTTTTGCCTGAGGGTGTTTCCAGATCATGCATAACACGCTGGTTTCATGCTGAGCGGAGGGGCATTTTCTTTCTGTTCATGATGACAGTAATACAGTAACTTGGTAGAGTTAATGCCCCTTGGGATTTGGAATATTCCCTTTCCATCTCCATCAGTTCCCAGGAACGTCCTACCCTATTTCCATTCCTTTTGTGGTCCTCTTCCATCCAAAAAGGGGAAACAGAGGTCCTGCTGCACAGACGGCACACTCCTGGGCAAGCAGGACTATGATCTCTATACCATCTTGTGAAGATCTTCCACTCAGTGGGGAAAAAGACGAACAACAAAACCAAAAAACCAAGATGCCTTGAATTAGAACAAAGTACCTACTAGTTAGAGACAGCTCTGTAGAAAATGTAATTCTCTGCAGCTCTAAGTCAGCCTGCACATATGCCCTGTCTTACCGGGTATAGGGCATGGTGGCAGCAAGGAAAGAGAAGCTGAGGAAGAGAGGAGGTGGGAAGGTGTGAAATTCATGGACACTGCTCAGGTTAGTGTACTGTGGCATTCCATGGGATTCCCACCCTTAATATGACAGTGGAACAACGACACTTTACATGGCATCCTCACTCAAGCTCTAATGAGGCACTCACAGAGCTGGAAGGGAGGAGGACAGTTTCAGCAACCTTTTGCTGCTGTGGGTATATTTTAAACCAATGACTATTTGGTTAAAATATTATTTTTTCATTAATATTTTGGCACTACCAGCTTTTCATGTGTGCCAGTGCCTGCTTCTGGATACCTGCTTCCTTAGTGCACCCCCGCATCTCCTTATAACCTGAGTTCAAGTCCATATCTGAGTTTCTCAGGTCAGGAGGCAAATAGAAATTGTAGTGATATTAAACAATTTAATATCTTACCTTCCTCTGGCTCAGAGGAAGCAAGGGGCCAGCAACTACAGTAGGCCAAACGAAAACTGGCTCAATCTGATAGCTTTCCTCTACCCACCGGGAGCTGCAGTGCTGCACTGCCAACAGCAGATGTTTAGAGAGGCTGCAAGCAGCGGGGCATCCTCCAGAGATCTGAAATCCACTGCACTGTCAGCATGACCTGGGGTTGTCCAGAGAAAAGTAAAAGATTCTCTGCTTGTTGCTGTAGTGACAGTCTAGATAGTAAAATAACTGGATTTGCATGGAATTTTCACAATGTATTTGCTCATTTTGTAGTAAAACAGGCGTTATTTGACATGGCTGGTGGAGTTTTTAAGTTCATGCGTATGAAGAACCAATTTCTGCTGTTTATCTGTAATGTCTCATGTGGGATTTCAGTGAAGGGATTTCCCAGGTTTTGTCTAAGGGTTTTGGGAAATGTGTCTTGATGTTAACCCTGACCTGCTACTCCCTGTTGGGTTCTTCTGTTGCTTGGGGTACATTCTGTCAAAGTGTTGAATTCCTCCTCTAGAGAAGCACATAGGTTAATATTTACACTCAGAGTTGATGGCAAAAATAAGGGGAGAGGTGAGGAAAAGGATTTAATTCAGAATTGCACATATCTCAGGGACTGTAAACTTTATCTGATGATAAATATTTTTTTCCCCCTTTTTTTTTTCAGGGGGAAAGTAATAGAAATTAAATTTAAATTATTTATTTGAAATGTTTTAGTCCTCTTCATTTGTGGCTGGATAGTGACTGTCTCTTGCCTCATTGCTAATGCGGTGACTGTCTGTTGTTACCGACAGGTTAATGGGGGGACATTCTATGAGTGGTGCTATGAAGGATCAATAAGAATATTTCTAGGAAAGATAACCTCCAAACAAATCTCCCGCATGCCTCACATAACAGATTTTTCCCAACTCCCTTCCCCTTTAAAAAATAAACCATACTCATCCTTAGTGCAAGTAATAGTGAGGCTTTGCTCTTTTCCCCGGAGGTCAACAGACCTGGGCTAGCTC
>NW_010238079.1:129392-151576 GCF_000690775.1 Eurypyga helias | reverse complement strand
GAAAGAGATCAGAAAACATTAAAAAAAGGAAGTTGGCTTTGCTTGCAACAGTGCTTTACTACTTAACAAACATAGCCCTGATCTTACAGGGAGACCCTTGCAGGCAGATTGCAGAATTCAAGGCCTAAATTAATATTTCAAATGAGCCAGACCCTTTCATTTTAATCAGAACCTCATTTTAATGAACTTATTTTGCCAAGAATAAACAATTCCTGAATAGTATTGTAACTTTCCCCCCTCCACACATACTTCAAAACTCTCAATGTACACAGGGAAAATATTCATTAGACATTTCAGGAAGTTACCCTATAGCTTTTATGCCATGGCCTTATTCCAATTTCTTTCCTCTCTTGCCTTTGGTGTTTGAAAATTTTAAATCCCAGTGACAGTTAATTCCAGGTGTTCATTTCTGACGCAAGTGACAGCTTTGAACTCTGTGGAGGAAACCAAACCAGAAAGAGAAAGATGAAAAAAAGACAGGGGAAAAAAAAAAAAAAAAGAGAAAGAAAGCCTTTTGCTTAATTTAGTTGGGGAACCTCTTGGCACTGTCCACATTCTTCTCCTTCACCTTGGCTTCTTGCTTCATGTCTGAAAGGGAACAGAAGGAGCAGATAATCAACAAACCCCAGTGCACTTTCACAATTTCTGTATAAAATTTCACTTAATGCAATTGTGGCGCCAGGGCTGGGCGTATGATGGTACCATTCAGAATCTGTTTATATAACATGACTGCATGCCACTGCGATCCTTTAAATTCTTTTCTAAGAGCTTTACTCACTGCAGGTTCACTCATCCAAAACCCTTTATAATCTCAGATATCTGTTACTTTCTCCTTTGAGCAGCAGGGCTGGAGAGAGGGGGGAAGGGGAAGAACAGAAAGAAGAGGGGAAATTAACTGATGTGGACACTGGGAAGAGTTTGCTCTTTTCCCCATTCCTGGGGCAAAAAGAACTTTTCTGCTTTAATATAAATTTGGTAGGATGCACCTGCCTTTGTGGTGGCTGTGAAAGAATATAAGGATTCGGGCTGCCCTGAGAAATCCTTAAAAGCAGTTGCCGTGTTTGTATCATTAGTGTTAGGTGCGGTGCACATGTGAACACATAGACATGCCCTGGCTCCAGAGGGTTTGGGACCTCTGTGTACGAGTGTGGGGCAGCTGCGGGAGGCACAGAGAGCATGATGGGGTGTTGGTTTCTCATGGCTCTATGGAGCTGTAGTGTCTGCTTACCACTTTCCAATCACAGCTAACACATGTCCTCCAACCTCTCCTTGTTCATCTTCTGTAGACATTCAGGCACACCTTTCTGCCTGTGCTTGTGCTTGGAGCAAACACCCTGGAATCATATGGTCACATATTTTTCTTTCAAACCCTTCCTGGTAATGTCCTTTTTCATGATGTAATGAGAATATAAACAACTCAACTGGCAGAGATGCTGGTGGTCTCCTGAATTCCTGGTTGTCAGACAGAGTGATGCAACATCATTACTCCTCTATTTTTCCTTTCTTTGTTTATTCTTACTCTGTTCTTTGTCTATCTGGCAACCTACGATGCATTTTTCGGTGGTATCAGAGGGGCTAAAACAGTGTATTACAGAAAATACAGACATGTCCAGTAGACTTTGCTTAGGGAAAAGAGTTCTCATAACACATTTTTTTTAATATGCATGCTCTTCCAAGCCTATTAATATGATGTTTAAATGCATATTCCAGCTTTTGTCTCTGCTTGCATAATTTCTTCACAGTTTGCTTTAAACTAATATTATTGCGAGACGTGAAAATAAGTGTGTCTGTTTCCAGCAAGAACAATTGCAGTCTTTCTTTTGGATGGCACCTTGCTCAGTCATTTTAACTTAGGCTTGGGGATCAAGACTTGCAGTTTCTCATCATATGTCAAAAAGTACATTAGGCAAGGGAAAGTTACTACACTGTGGGGTATGTTACTTATTTGTATAAACAGTTCTTATAGCAACATCAGTGCTATAAAATAGTAGTTTTGTAGGGTATGTTGCTCTTGTACATTATCCAAAAATTCATTTCTGAATGAGAAAATGCTTCCAGCAGGCAGGTAGGAGTGTGCTATTGTGTAATCATGGCAAAGAAAAAAGGTAAACTCCATCAGGATGTAAAGTATTGTTCTTTTAGAGTGGTACTGGTCATTTCCATGGAGTTACTGATCTAAGGAAAAGGCAAGGAGACCAGCGCAGTTGCCCAGTTTGCAAGCTTCTCCCTTTGCTAATTCACAGAGTCACAGAGTGGTAGGGGTTGGAAGGAACCTCTAGAGATCATCTAGTCCAACCCCCCTGCCAGAGCAGGATCACCTAGAGTAGATGACACAGGATAATTCAGCCAGTTGAGACTCAGTTTACCCATCAAAACAATCTGCCTTGTCTTGAGGACTGCAAAATGCAAGTATCAAGAGCAATAAAGTTGCATTGCAAAGGGAAGAGCATGAGTGCTGGTTATTGAGGGACTGAGAATTTATTCCTTATGCAACCCAAAATATACAGTAGCTAGCTCTGTTTGCCAGCACAGAAAGCTTTTCACAACCAGATCCTACCAGTGTTTTCAGGATAAATAACTGCAGAGACTACATGTATCCAGAAGACACCAACATTTGAAGATAATTTCAGGCAAAATGCTCCAGGCATTAATGTTTACTCAGTCTATCTTAAGGGAGGTATTAACTGCATCCCAGTGCCTTTCCCCACTCCCCTCCCAGCTCTGCAGTCACAGGGCACCATGTGCTGGTCGGGCACACACTTCACGTTAGAGTGACGTTTTTGTGTGAATTTATGGCACAATAGCTCTTTTCTTTCTGCTGGTCTAGTAGATACTTATTTCATGCTGAGGCATGGATGCCTCCCATGGAGGCAACACACAGAGGTATTTCCGTTAAGGGGACAGTTGCTATCCACTGCCTAGAGAAAATGTAGCATATTCAGTCCCCTTAAAATCCGCAATATCTCTACATTAAAAGCATAGTAGGGAGCTATGTAACTGCTGTTGGGTGTTACACTAGACTTCTTGCTTTGTATATGCCACTAGTGTTCATCAGGACTTTGTGAAGAAAACAAAACTTGCATTCAGATTTCTATATACTTTCAACACATAGTTGAGCAATTTTTAAATGTTAAAAAGAAAAAAAAAAATCCGTCTCTCGAGGCTCAACATGATTCTTCTTTTTTCAATTTTTTGCTAATAAGTATTTAGAAAAATAGAAAAAAAAATTGAAAAATAAATTTGAAAAAAAAAATTTTGGAGCATCAAATGAACCAGAATGTATTTGTTGGATATTTGTTGCATGTTTTGGTTGTTGTTTCAGAGGGTAGTAGGTTTTCTGGAATCTCAAAAACCATTGTGGGATATGGAATTATCATTTACACAACTCGATTTACCGTGAGTTGTGGCATGTTGGTATTGACTGGTAATTCTCCTTTGAATATCTGATTATCTGGATGTGCTGTGAACACACAGAAAATAGTACCGACTTTAAATGCATGCCTTAATTCTTATCATAGTAGTGCAGGAAAAGAAAATTTATTTCCATGCTGTTTTCTTCATGGGTTTTTTACTAGCAAGTAAACACATCCAGTGATCATTCTGTGGATGTGTATGTTTTAATAGGCATTTTAATAAAGTAATGCAGAATATGTTTACTGCCATTCATTAGGAGTTTGATATCAAAATGTCTTACAACCTGTCTAAATTCATAATAACTGCATACTTGTGAATATTTTAGCTTTGCCTACAACCACCTTGGAGGTTTATCACATTATGCATAGAAAAATATTGTGGGAAAGCACAATAAATATAATCTCAGCAGCTATTCCCTTCAAAGACTTTCAGTTTTATGCATCTTGAATTCTAAATAGGTTTATTGCCAATTATACATGATGATGAAGCAGTAACATGGAGTATATGCCATATTTAAGAGACTCACACCAGCAGATGCTCTTGTAAATATATTTTGCTTCAAACCAAGAAATCAGTATTGTGAAATCCCCCCAAAAGCTTGCTGCTGCACTTTCTCAACTCAAAACTTGTAAGCATTCTTGCTCTTTGATGGATGGCTTCTTATAAACTCTTGCCAAAAGCAACCGCAACACAAAGATGCTTGCTTATGCCCGGTTTTTCCTTACTGCAGTAGTGCTGGAGGTGTGCACAAAGCTCAGGACCCACTGTGATAACATCCTGTACCCAAATAAAATTTGCAGTCTTAGATATTACAGACAATAGGGCCAGAGGGGATGTTGGGCGGGTCACCCAGTGTAACCTATCCTTCCTTGTCCAGCTGACAAGTGCATGGAGGATCAGATTACCTTTTTGAGATACCTTTTACACATAGCAGATGATTGATATAATATTTCTTCCCTTCTCAACCTTAAGCAAGCTCCAGTTTTGCTATCTTTTCTCCAGTGGTTTGCCTTTCTTTTTTCTTTTTTTTTTTTTTTTAATGTTCCTCTGGATGCTCACCTGTCTCACCTCTTTCTTAAACCATTTTCTTCAATACTGAACACTGCATTTCAAAGGAAGCTGAACAGAACCAAAGGGCTGTTTCACAGGTTTTATTTAAGTATACAGTGCAGATAGAGACAGAATGAAAAGGAAATATTTATAGTTAAATTTACACTTTTGGAAGGGAGACAGAGAGAAATTAAGCTCTTGGTCCTGCAGATGTAAACACTCCCAATTCAGTTCACTAACTGGGATGAACTATAGGATCTTTGGTTTGGTTAGCTCCAGGCATGCACCTAAGTATTGCTGCAGGTTTCAAAAGCAGAAGACTTTCCCAGCCTCACGTCAAAGTAATGCTGTGAACAATATCCCGCACTGCCTAGTCTTAATTCAGTGCCTTAACCACAAAACCACAGGCTTTTTTTTTTTTCTTTTTTTTTTTTTCCTGTGAAAGGCGAGGTTTAAGACCTTTCAGAAACAGAAAATAATACCCACCTGTTCATTACAGACAGTTCAGCATTTTTTATCGTAGTGATTTCACGGTTTGTTTTCACTGTTCTCAAAGCTGGCAAAACAGAAACAAGCTCCTCAAGGTCTGTGATAATTTCAAATGTGTTATTCCTTTAATGTTTTCTTTTGTTTATGACCTGGTCCAAGGATCTCCGTGTCCATATTTACAAACACCCCAAAAGGTTAAATGGTTTTCAGGTTATTAGCTATCAGTAAAATTTTTATTGACTACTCACTACCTGTGGTTGAGCAGCCAACTAATACAGTGCAAGCCGTACACCACTGCTTGTTTTACTTCATTCATCCAGATTTCCTTAAAATAAGATCTCGCTTTTTTACACAAGACTTGGAAAATATTAGTCTAGAGCTGTGAGAGCACATGGCTTGCTATGCCACCAAGTGAATCTTAAGCGAAATTTTGATCCTGAAAAACATACATGGCCCTATCTGAACATCTTTTTTACTGAATATAGACAAGAATGAGGCAAAATATGCCAGAATCCAGAGTAACAACTATGAATTGTTCATATTTGAAATGTGAGCAAAATTTTATATAGAAATTTCATCCCAAATGTGTGATTTTTTTTTATTCACTCCTTATTCAACTCTTTTGCCCCTACATTTCACCCCATGAACTTAACAGGGTCTGTCTCCATCTGTGTGTGTTAGCACATCTAATGTTAATATTCTTAACATCAAAGAAACAATAATGGAAATTCATGGCACATCTGAGAATGTGTTTCCCATTCAGGAAAATACATGGAAATGCCTTTAAGCCTATCCATATTAAGGACAGCATGTAAGCAAATAACTTTAATCTTGTACTAAGTATGTGCTTAAATAAATGAAGATGCCTTTCCAGCCTCTATTTTTCACATTGCTTATAAGCGCATCAGAACTTCTCTAAGCTTCGCTTATTGGCATAGGAAGATTCTTATTGTTACAAGCCCAAAGTAGGAGGTCTAATAAAATTGTCTAATATGATGAACCATATAAAAAGAACCAGAACAAATTTTATTTCTGTACTGGTGGGGCAGAAACAGATGATGTGGCTTGAAATTTGCTCCCCTAACTTTCATTAGGCTGTAACTTATACAAATTGTATCAAGTACTGCAATAAAACGAAGCTGGATTTATTTGTAGGCACAGATCTTCTTAAAAAGATGTAATTTAATTAGGAGGCTGAGAGGAGACCTGATCACTGCCTACAACTACCTGAAAGGAGGTTGTGGAGAAGTGGGTGTTGGTCTCTTCTCCCTAATGACAGATGATCGGACAAGGGGGAATGGACTCAAGCTGCGCCAGGGGAGGTTTAGATTGGATGTAAGGAAGAAGTTCTTCACTGAAAGGGTTATCACACACTGGAACAGGCTGCCCAGGGAGGTGGTGGAGTCACCATCCCTGGATGTGTTTAAGAGACGGGTGGATGAGGTGCTGAAAGATACGGTTTAGTGGTGGACAGATACGGTTGGACTGCATGATCTCTAAGGTCTTTTCCAACCTAGTGATTCTATGATTCTATGATTTTAAAAAATCCTGTAGGAAATAGAAGCTGTACATAAAACTTTGCAAGATTTAGAAGAAAAGCAAATAAAATACAGATGATGGTAGTCTGTTTTAAAATACGTATATACCATGTGTTGTCATTTCCCTTTCTGAAAGCACATTGTTTCAGGTTTTTCAATAAAAATAGCAATTCATGCACAGACTAATAGTAACAAACTGCCTAAGTGAAACCACTACCAGAATATCCTCATAATGAGGCGATATGCGATAGAGAAGTACACAGAAGAATAAAAAATTATTAATGAGAAAGAAAAAGAAGATTTTGGAAAAGATCCAAGCTTTGTGTTTCAGGTATAAGACATCCACTGATGAATGGGTAGGAGGAAGTTTACCTAGCAATAATAACTCAGGTCTGATTCATCTTGCTATAGTTTAGGTGTCTAGGTAACTAAAAATGAGATGTCTAGTCATGGTTAATTATATATGTTCCTTTTGCAGTCCATATAGAGATAGGCACCTCTGGAAGGTGATTCATTCTACCTATCTTAGGACATTTATCTCGGGATAGAACAAATCTCTCTCCCAGTGCCTATTTTTATCCATTCATTACAGAGGGAGCCTAGGTGGTTAGCTTAGATTAGATGTCTGGCTTGTAGATAACTAAATTTAGATGAGATGATTCTCTCCATAAGTATTTACTCTTGTTGTTGATACTGGGGATAATATCCACTGATATCAGGATGTGATGTTTATCTGTACACCCTGTGGGATTTAACCAACAAAGTTTTCCAAATGGTAATAATGCTTTTCAGAAACAGAAATTCGTGCCTGAATTTGTACTTGCCCAGGTCATCCCTTCCAGTGGCTGGAAATAACAGTCTGTGCCTCCCATCCTAACATATTGTAAACCAGTGAAATGACCAACTCCCACTATCCACCCCAGAAATAGATGCATTTCACTGAGGAGGGAAATAACTGATTTATATTTCTACAAAATCAGCAGCACTTAAGTTCTGCCCATTGTCCAAGAAGGAGGTAATAGTCTTCTGTGTTGTTACAAAATCTGATATTCTTCTAAACTTCTCAGTAGCCTCAGATTTTAAAAAAAAAGTACTCAAAGTGTAGCACAGACCTGGGTTCAGTTCTGCAAATGGATTACTCTCTGAGCTTCTTGCATGCTGTATGCTGTAAAGTGGAGGAGAAAGAGGCCATAGGAAGAGGAGGTCTCTCTCTACCACCCCAGTTCTTTAACAGAGAAGACTCTATGCTCTGAAGCATAACCAACAATCCCTACAACACGCTCCAATGCGACCAACCTCAATGTCACACTGGTAAAAAAAGCTATCCTGGGAAAATAATAAATAAAATACCCCAACTGTGACACAATTTTCTCATTATTTCAGGCATCGTAAATTAAAAAAAAAAAAAAAAAAAAGTGGTGATAGAAGTAGAGGTACTGCAGGAGGCAGGAGACTTGGGCTGAATGCTAACACAGGTGACAACTAGTTCTGAACATAGCAAGTGTGAGACAAGCAGCCAAGGTTGGCCAGCAATAATTGATTTTAGGAACGTAAAAAGATAACAATTTAGCAAAACTGGAACTGTGTCTGGGACATGGTTGGTTATTACATGTCATAATACAAAATGTGAAGAAAAAAAGGCTCACAGAGTTTAATATCCTCTATGACAGTAAAAAAAAAAAAAGTCCAAATTGGATAAGGAGTTCCTTTGGCCTCCTCAGCTATTCTAGCACACAGAACCCAAGCCTTAGCCCTCAGTACTTAGTGTCTTTAGCTGCCAGGTGAATGGCATGTCAAGAGTAAGGCCAACTTCCAAGAAATTTCTAAGCTCACTTCTGGTCTCCACAGTCCAGAGCCTAACTCCTGGCTCCAAAGAGGCACCTCAGTTCAAAGGGATGAATCAGTCTTGAGATGTGTCCTGAGGCTAGGCATAGAATAATAGAATCATAGAATGGTTTTGGTTGGAAGGGACCTTAAAGATCATCTAGTTCCAACCCCCCTACCATGGGCAAGGACACCTTCCATTGGACCATCTTACAGCCCATCAAAACACTGACTGGTATTTCTTGATGTAAGGCAAGTTTGGAAGAAAGAGTTGATGAAGTTAACTGAGGAAAAAAAGAAGAAACACATCCCCTATCTTTCTGATAGGAATGTCAGAAGCCAATAGACTTCTGACAAGCCCTTTGGCCGGATGAATATTTGTTGTGCCCCAGAGCTTGATTTTTTTGTTCTTGCCCTCCGCCCCTGTCCCCCACCTCAGCCATGATGGTTAGTCTAATAAAAGCTGTATACTCTCTCTGCAGAGTTTATCTTTCTGTACAACACTAGAGGTCTAGAGAGGTCTGTTTGAAAACAATCTGGTTTTGTAGTGACTTATAAAAACTGAATTGGTAACTTCTCAGACCACTTCTTCCTGAGTAATATTTGAGTACTGACTCTGTAGTGGACATTACTTTGTTTTCTGCAGAATGACAAAGACCTTAGTAGCTCATGGATGGTTCTAATCTTGGTCATGATTCTTAAAGAGCATAGTTAAATATTCTGTTGAAGAGAGTTTGGGTGTGTGAGCAAATGTCTTTCACACATAAGGAGATTAATTTATAGAGAGTTAAACAATGCATTACTGTAAATTCTTTGGGGCAGAGATCGTCTTTCTGCTCCATGTTTAATGCCTTAGAGCAATAAGCTTCTGGCTCTTAGCAACTGCTGAAACACAAAAGGTAAATAAGGGTGTTTAGAGCTCGATCATCAGCCTTTGCTCTACTTGGTAATTGTTTATTTGTATGACTCCCATGTACTTCAGTGTTACTGCAGGCCAGGGTGTCACCTAGGTACATATTGCAGAACTGGCCCTGAAAAAACAGACAGCAATTCTTACTGCTTTCTGTGGACCAAAAGAAAAGAAAAAAAATCAACCTACTGGGCTATTATTCTGGCCTTTCTTTGATCACTGACTTCACTTAATTTAAAATTAAAGAAAGATCAGAAAGAATAAATGCATATTAAATTAATAGCACCTATTCAAAAGGCTTGCATATTGCAGATAACAAAGTAATGTTCACAGAAAAGATAGAGATACAGAATAAGATGGAATTTCCCCTACTTGTTATCGTTTTCAGATGTCCGTATTCATGCTCATTTAATCATTACCATAATCTGTATAGAAAAATGGCCATGACAATCTGTATCTCACTATACACACATACACATGTATATTAGTTGGAAAGGAAACACAAGACCTGGTTCTTTTCTCCCTTATCTAGGCATTATGTATACAGAATCATTTGTTCAGGATGTGGATGACCCAAATGTCACTCATTCTTTATGCACAGGGTCTTCAAACTTCCATCATCTTTTGTCCACAGGCATTGCCTAATCACCAGCTAGCAGGTTAGATCAGAACTGAAACAAAGCAATGGTGTTTTTTTGCTGTGGGGGCCAAAGTTGAAGGTTCATGCCATGGGGACCCTATGTGTCTGTGGCCTGACTGTCATGATGTCCAAATAAAAGCAAACAGTCTTGAGTTTTGGTCCACACATCAATCTTATTTATTGTTTCACAAGTTATGGGGTAAATTATGGGGCTAGCATACCCTGGGGTGTTAGAACCAGAATCCAGTTTTCCCCTTTCGTTTTGAATGCTGTAACAACTGGGTCCCAGTGTCACTGAAACCTTTGTTATGATCCTTGAATAGATGTGTGTAATTAGTACACAGTCAGACTGATATCATTCTTACGTTCTCTTCCCAAACATTGTTTTATATGTGTTCCTCCTGTCCCAGGAAACAAAGGTAAATGACTTGAGAAGAAAAACAAGTTCTACTTGTGTCTGTTATATTCCTTACTGGACATTTTACTTGTTTTGTGAAGAGATGTAGAACCTTCATCCCCTTAAATGGGGCATCTTTCTATCACATCTTTGGTCATGAAGTCTCAGGAGATGCCACACAGTGGCTTCACAGCCCCAGTCTCTTCTGCTGTGACACTCCTTCCCCAGACTGAGCTGGTGGGTACTCAGTGGTGGGGTTGGTGCAGAGCAGGCTGTTCCCAGGGTGGGAAAAAAGCTATGCACAGGACTGAAAGCTGGTGGGGCCGGGGGGTGTACTTGATGTCAGTGGTGTGATCAACTCCTCCTGCAGCCTGGTGTGCTTTGGCATCCCTGTGGATCAAATTCACACTTTGGATTCAAAGCGACTTGAACTTCTTTGGTTTTCTCAGCCCAAAAACATGTATTAAGAAAATGACTTTCACGTCCTTGAAGTGATGGTATTTTGAGTTGTCATGTTATTGATAACAATGGAGGTTTTGCTCTTGAAACAGATGAGACTAGGATCGGGCTGTGGTCGTTTTGCCAGATTTTGAAGGAGGCTGTTTCTCAAAGGTAGATGATGGTTCTGCACAGTTTCATACTGTATAAGCCCCCTTGATTAAGCTCTTTTCATTTTCAAATTACTTAATTACCATTCCTCTTTCTTTCAAATCAAAATATGCAACAGCTTATCTCATTCATATAAGAAGGCTAGTAAAGCAGGCGGTATCACCAGGAAATTAAAAAATAAAATAATGATAATGCCAGTCATCCGCAAGAAGAGAATGAAAATTGACTCTTACTGTTGTTATGTATTAATTACACTTACCCTTATTTAATGTCCCCATTATATCTTACAGAGCAGTGTTCAGTAACCCTGGTGTAAACGACAGTCTGGTCATTAGCATCAGTAAAAGTTACCCTTCTACACTCTGCTGTCTTAAAGAAGGCAATTTAATTTCTAATTTTTGTGATATTTCTGTTCCTTGAAAAGAATTTAACTTTTTCAAACAATATCAGATTTCATCTCTGTGAGACAGTTTGGTTCAGATTTTAGGCAGACACTACTTTCAGATCAAACTTGAATATCCCCATGCTGGAGTGGGAAGCCAATTGGAAATTAAATGGAGATTGATTCCAGTTTCCCTGATCTATTAAAAAAAAAAAAAAAAGTCTAGAATTTTTCTGAAGCGTATTGAGAAGGAAATTTGTTCCAAAGGCTGTCAAAAAATTCTCAGCAATTCTTGGGACATTGTGAAATTTTTACATTGACCTTTTTTGAACACTCTGAAGTGCCTAATAGAACAGAGTTAATTCTTTGGCAAAACCTTTTTTTTCCTTTTTCAGTGAAAAAAGCAGTCAGCTGTACCAAAATGTTTAATGGTGCCACCTACAGTTTCCCAAACGGTCCATTCAATTTAAAAAAATGAATTATGGTTAGCATTATAGCACTGCATTTCAATATCTTCTTCGGAAATGTAGTTTTCAGAGAGTTAATTTTTGTTCCTTAAAATTTCTGCATATTTATTACAGACAACATATGTAAGAAACCTTATCATGCTTGAAATAAATGTAGAATGCATCATATCAGAATAAATGCAAAGTGTTGTACATGTCCTGATGATATTTTTAAACATTTTCTTTTGCTTTAAAAAAAAAAAAAAGTTTGCTTTAACATCCCTCTCTCCAAGTTTTTTTTAAAATCAAACAGAATCGTCATTTACAGAAAATTAGCCTATTGTTCAGGTATCTCAACTGAGAAGAAGTGCTGTGCCTAAATTTATAATAAAAAATATGAGCTATGTAGAATGGCTGAGGTTTCCCATTATTGTCCCAAACATCGGTGTGGTAGGGATCCACCATGCTCTGTGAACACAGCTCTTACCTGCTTCTGTAAGATCTGTTCAACCTTATTAGGCTCAATAACTCAAGTAATTTTGCCACTTGATAAAATCTCCTTCTTTCTTAGTTTTTTCTTCTCTAGAGAAAATACACTGTAGAGTTTAAAAAAAATTGGTCAGTTCTTCTGCTACATCATTGTCCAGGATTATTTTTTTGTAAAATGAATGATTCAAAAAGGGAACTGTTAATGGCTATAGACACAGTTGAAGTCTTCTTGGTAGGCAGTAAGGTTGATTTTGGTTTCTAAGCTAGTCAAATTTTTAAAAAGTATTTTAAACTTTTTCCTTCAGTCTCTAGGACTTTTCCTTAATTACTTATTTCCACAAAGACACTGTTTTTCCAGGGCAATTATGTAGATTTATGTTGAAAGAGTACTAGAGAACAGAATCTGGCTCATTGTTAGCAGGAACATCACGTGTCACCGTTAGCCTCTGTGCACTTTGTGTACATATCAAAAAGTTACAAGTCCAGTGCAAATCTATATCCTGTTTGGGCTAGCCTTAAAAATCAATAGAGTTGGTGAAGCTCCTCTGTCTGTAACCTCCTAATACTGTAATTACAAGGTCACAATGGATGTAATTGCTCTATAAAACTTCCACATACCATGGAAGTACATAATCACTGAGAATAAGATTGACAAGGTGTACTTTGTATGTTATGCATTTTTTTTTCCTCGGGACAGTAAGGCTCCATTTAGGGTGTGTTGTGGCAGGAGGACTTGGTATTTTTTTCTTCCTGGAATGATGAAGTGCAAACAGTTCACTCTTTCAGTCCTGGAGGTTACAGGTGTGCCACCACATTATCCATATCACTCTGCAGCATTCCTCGCAGCTATCATCATGCCCTTAAAATAAACGGGGCTCTTGCTCATGCCTGAGTTTATACACTGCTAAAAATTTGCTGTCACCTCCTGATTTATGAATCTGCTTTGCAACGTACTGAGCTTAATGGTGGGTGAACATGTCTTTCTCTAAGTAGCTTCAGCTCCCTTCTCCCATGCCGTGATAATATGATGCTAAGCGTGTTTTTTCAAGGAGATGCTAGGCTATTCTGTCCGAGGACTGGTGATTAGGGCAGAGCCACCTCTGAGTTCAGTGAGCAATGAACTTCAAATGGCTCACGGATTCAGGCTGAGGCAAAGCCTTCAAGTTTCAGAAGTTTTTTAAATATACAAAGCTTCTGGTTATTCAAAGCCCATCTTAACATCTTTTCAGAACCATCCTATTTAGCTCATAGTTGTTTTTTAAAATATCTGTTTCCAACTGCAGGAAGAAAGGGCAGATTTTTCAGCAAGTTGTTGAATATTTACAGAGGTTAGTTATATAAAAATTGTTTTGCTCTGAGTTTGCTTCAAACACTTCCTACTTCACTTTATTATTTTCATGGACAGCTAATGCTAATTCAGCTAATGCTGAATCACAGATGGGCTTTTTTTTGAAATGCATGGGAGTTTTGTCAGAGACAAAATCTGGCTTAAAAATGACACGCGGCAAATACTCTGCAGAAAAGTAACAGTGATGGGAGAAGCTTCTGTTGGTCTTCCGACAGATCAGATAGTCACTGCCAAAGACGACTTTCTGATGGCACACAGAAATCAGTACTTCTGACTCAAGAATTCTTGAACTTCCTTATGACGCAGATAATGTCTTCATATGAAAAGAATCTCACAAATACTTTAAATATCCAAAACTTAGTCTCTGTACTTGTTTTTAATCACATCAGGCTCTCACAGTGGAATGAAGAAATACTCTCAGAGGGGATATTGTCATCCCCACCTCAGATAGCTGTTTTTCAGTGAACTGAATCACCCTCTACACATGCTTCTCCTGCAGATGTTTTTTTCTCCTCTATCAGCTCACTGGAGGAATTTTGATACTGAATTAAACTCTCAAAGGGAATGAGTTCCTAGACTTTTCCCCCCCCAGAAGATAGATATCGGAATAGATAAATGAGAACTAAATAATGCACCTATGTGAGCTATTCTGCAAATGAGAATCCAGTTTTATTTCTTTGTGTATCTATCACATACTTGTATACTCCTTTATTATGAATATGCTTATGCACAGGACATAACCAAAATAGCAGTTCATGCATTTCACCTGATGCTCTTCTTTAGTTACATTCCATATTTAAAGATTAGGATCTTAAATGCATATATAGGAAAGTGTGAGTCAATGACTATGCTGAAAACATGGTTAGCAAGAAGACAAAATGTGTTCTCTTTATGTTAAACGCTTATACCTCCTAGCTCTGGTATACATATTTTCATATCTGAATCAGATTCAGTGAACTGTTCCAGCTTCAGATTTGTCATTATTGCAAAGTGATTGTATCAAAATTTTACTCCACATTTCTGCTCTTTTTTCTGAGACCCTGACTCAGTTTTAACTCTTCTATGGTAACTGATATGGAAACATTAGAAACAAGGGTGATATTAATGTACAGTTATAAAGACATTAACAATACCATAACTTTAATAAAACATGCTGTGTGTTAAAGAAACTGGGAATGTAACTGATCAGTCAATGCCTAGTGTGGATTATATAAAACTGTAGTCATACAATGCAGAGCTTAAACTCTATATCATCAAAATAATGATGCCTTTGAGGAGGAATTTAAGAATGAGACACAACTGGGATTCTGCAACAGAAGGATTTAAAATGGAATCATAGAATGTTTTGGGTTGGATGGACCCTTAAAGATCATCTAGTTCCAATCCCTACAAATGTTTCCTAGGACTAAGGGAGTTACATTGGTATCACCTCAGATGAGATTCTGAACTCCAAAGTCCTCCAAGAAGACATGTGAGGGTGTGTGTAGAGATTTTTTTTTGTGTGTTAAGTGTGCGTAACTACACATTTTTACAGCATATCAAAAGGGGTAAAGTCTCAGCTATTTGAACCTTAAAAGTCTGGACTAAACATTGTTGTGAAAAAATAACCTCAAGTTGCAGGACAAGTCAAAGGGGCTCAGAAAACTTAATTGCCACTGAAATTCCATAGACAGCACCAAGCAGGAGTTCAGATGAATTGATGATAATAATCCTTGTGGGTGTTAATATCTTCAGATGAAATCCTCACACTGGGCTGGCCTCTTTTTGCCCTTCTGACTCATTTTTGCCATTAAAAGTCTCAGAAATGCTGGTAGACCTGTGTAGATGGAGTTGAGGAGAAAGGGGGATAAGGCAAGATTTTCTGCATATGGGCATGGTGCAAAGCAGATATGATACCTAAAAAAATATCTTTTTTGCAAGGAGTAAGGCTGGTGGGATAGAAAGAGACAGTCATGCAGGAGAGGGAACTCAGCGGGAGCCGTGTGGGTAATTCTGCAACTGCCCAAGTCTAGCTTCACCAGGAAGAGGATAGCAGCCACAGGGAAGGAGGGTGGGAAATCTCTTTAACCTCAGTAGAGTTACACATTTCCCATGTTTTTGCTGGCATTTGGCCCTTGGCAACTTTCCTGCCTGGTTGTCTGAGTCACAGCAGTTCAGCCTCTGCCCGGAACAACTCCAGCCAGTTCAGTCTTGATTGACCAAATGTCAATTATTTCCCTTTTTATTTGGTGTGTTTGTTTTGGTAACCTTTCTTCATGTAGGAAGTCTGGATCTGATAGCTTTCCTGTTTCATTTCCTACCTGTGCTTTATGAGTGATCATCTTTCCTTGTTCTCAAGAAGCAAGTCTCCATGCAGTTTCCCTTACGAAATTATTTTTGCCATCCTTTTAAATTCCCAGCGGAGATGCTGAACAGTGAGGGAAAGACTTTTGCGGCAGATATGAAGCACAGCTAGTCTGAAAGTCTAGTCCTTGTTAAATCCAGCCCCTCCTCCCCCCCAAAAAAAAAGTGTATGAATAAGATCACAGAAGATGGTATATTGGGTACTTGCTTAACTTCCTTGAATGAGTAGAATATATTTTGATATTTTGATAATACTCATCTTACTCTTGCTCACAGGCATTGCATTTTCTCCCTTCAGTAAGTATTGGAATGGAAAAAAAAATCTACAAAATACTATGAAATAGACAAATTTTGTATTATGTTTTAGAGAAAAAAAGGAGGAAGCAGTATTTGGAAACAACAGGTTTATATTTGGGTTAAAAAATATACTGGGGTTCTGTTTTGGGTTCATATGCAATTTTAATAAGGTTTCCCCATTGGTTCTTAATTAATGTCTTTAAATGGGCTGGGATCATCTGAAGCTTCTTGTTGTTGGGTTTTGGGGTTTTTTGGGGGTTTGGTTTTTTTTTGGTGTGTGTTTTAAATCGTATTCTGAAACTTCAAAATAACCTGGACTTGAATTAGGTAAAAAATTTGAAAGTTATTTTTGAACATTATCCACCTGGAGAGGAGAAGGATAGGTATTTTGTCCTCATAAGATGGGGGAAGTCAGGCAGGTTGTATGTAAAGGATGGATCCGATTGTATCTTCACTCTGATATAAATCTGTTGATTTTACAAATCTTACCCCTGTTCTGCATTGTTACGCATGAGATGAAAATTAGATTCTCAGTGCACTGAGAAATATTTGGAATAATGAATGATGTGATGAAGACTTTCTTGTGTGTGTTGAACAAGGAACTGTGGAGCTCACTCTCCACGTACTTTATTGAATCACTGTCTTTAATGTATACTTACTTCTAAGTGTTAGTATAATGTAGGATTTAGAATGTTAAATTCATACTTATGGCCACTAATGGAAATAATAAATTATATGACACTTCAAAATATATTTTTAGCAGCAGTTGTGGTACGTGAAGAAAGACTGATGAACTCCATGCAAAGGGATATCATGATATTTTAGAGGTACTGGTAGATGAAAAGTTGGACATGGGCCAGCAGTGTGTGCTGGCAGCCCAGAAAGCCAACCATATCCTGGGCTGTATCAGGAGAAGCGTGGCCAGCAAGTTGAGGGAGGGGATTCTGCCCCTGTACTCTGCTCTTGTGAGACTCCACCCAGAGACCTCCAACTCTGGAGCCCTCAACATCAGAAGGATATAGACCGGTTGGAGTGAGTCCAGAGGAGGCCACAAAGATGCTCAGAGGGCTGGAGCCCCTCTGCTATGGGGACAGGCTGAGAGAGTTGGCTTGTTCAGCCTGGAGAAGAGAAGGCTCTGGGGAGATGTTATTGCAGCTTTCCAGTATCTGAAGGGGCTACAAGGAAGCTGGGGGGGACTTTTTACAAGGGCCTGTAGCAACAGAACAAGGGGTAATGGGTTTAAATTGAAAACGGGGAGATTCAGATTAGATGTCAGGAAGAAATTCTTTCCAGAGGGAGGGGAGAGGAATTGGAACAGGTTGCCCAGAGAAGCTGTGGATGCCCCATCCCTGGGAGTGTTCAAGGCCAGGCTGGATGAGGCTTTGAGCAACCTGGTCGAGTGGAAGGTGTCCCTGCCCATGGCAGGGGGGTTGGAACTAGATGATCTTTAAGGCCCCTTCCCACCCAAACCATTCTATGATTCTGTGTTTCTATAATACTTTCCAGTTCTTTCTCCTAGTGTACTTTTTCTTACAGAGAAATTAATACTTCAGATACTGTATAAATCAAGTCATTACTAATAACTCTAAAAGTTTTACTTTTAACCTACTGAGATATTTTTGAGCTAATGATATCAGAAAGAGACATTTCCCCCATGCATTTATTCCTGTTGAATGAATTCAGAGGGACCATTTCATATTTCATTGCTGCAATAGCCATTGATTTCCTTCTGCTGTGCTTGTGAGGTTCCTTTTATCCCCAATGGGTGTCATATATTCACCTTGCATTGAGAACAAGCCCTAATTCATAGTCATTTTTCTTCAAGTATGATTGTAATATCAGAAATATGCCAGATGTTTTCAATTTTATTTTAAAGGTATGTTTCATTGGAAATTCTACACAGAGTTAATTACTGTTCCTTAGAGCTGCTTGAAAAAGTCTCCAGGGGCTTTTTTCATTATATTTTTCATAACAAGATACAACCTTGTTTTGGCTGGCTAGACTCTTTCTTGGACACCAAAATGTTGCCTGAGCAATACTTCATCCTATATTCACACCTGCCCATTTAAGTCTTTCTCCCAAAACTATGAAGAACAATGGTAAAGTTCCTACTTATCCCAGCTGACTATGGATCAGTCCTACAACAGACCTTACGTCAAAATTCAAAGAATTTGGTGTTAGCACGGATGTTCTGTCTTTTCTGAGAATGCAGCAAACGGAAACCCTACATCTAGATATTTATTAATTTGGTTCTTATGTTGATTTTGTTAGTTATTGAGCCAGTTTTTCCATTGGTACAGTTTCCCCACACTTCATTAAATTCAGTCCAATTCAGCAATGCATTTGAAACATTCTTATATCCCCATTACCAATCATGTTGGGAATGTTAGGCTACAACTACCAAAATAACAATGTATGAGCCTAATTTAATACAGTCTTTGACCTAGACCAGTAAAATAACCTTTAATTTATGGAGCAGAATTTATTTACTTACAATTTATAACATTATACTGTTTTTATTCCACTATTTTCTCTTCTGTTACAATTCCATTCCATTTTTGTTTTCTTTTTTTGGTATATATCTCTATGTCTTACCCGTGTGATAATTAACACTTGCTTAGTATTATACTGCAGTAGACATCAAAAGAAATCTTATCTTTTTAACATGCTTATCTGGGGCTCAGACAATAATCTGGAGTTTAGGACATGCAGGGTATAAGGGAGGAAGAAAGACTTTTGCTCTCCCCATGTCACTACAGTACTATTTGCATTAAGGCAATATCCAGAGGCCCCAGGTAGTAGGTCACTCAAGCTGAATTCTGCTTTATGGGCAGAAGAAGTCCAAAAAGTTTAGAACGTAATCAGAGAGTACATATAAAGTTTACCATGGGAAGCGGAGATGTGATGTTTGAAGAGGCTGCTCCATAGTCACAAGGGTGTAGAGTTGAGGATACAGCCCAGTTCTTCAATGTAGTGGTCCAGGGCTCTGCCAGTGGCTGATCGTGCGGACATCAAGAGAAAGGAAGATGTTCAGTACATATTTGAACTTACAAACTGCCACAACATTGTCTCAAAAAGAAATCTTATCAAAGCTATATATTATATCAGCACAAAACTCTAGATGTGTCCACTTCGTTTCATAAAGAACTGTAATTAAAAGAATGATTATAGATATATATACACACTTATTTAATTCCAGCTAAACTGATAAATGTGCATTTTTTCTGTTGCTTGTTTTAATACTTTTACTGACTCCTTTTCTAATTCTGCTCCATTGATTTTAACTGGTTCTTTTCACATTTACATTTCCATTATTGGTCTCCAGAGAAAGAGTCTGGTATGTTACAAATGTGGAAACATTCTGTAAATGAACTACTACTATCTGCGAATAAATTGCAGTTTCTTCAGAAACACTAAATGAATCATTTCATAACTAATTTCATAACCTGTATTTTTCATAAACTCATAAATGTTTCAGCCAGCAGACAAGGTTGTCAGAACAGAATTACACCATTTTGCAAAATAAGTATATCTATTTTTTTCTGTGAATTATAGGAATAAAAGATAAAGTATTATGGTGATTATTATCCTTATAAAAAACCCCTCTTTTTCTTCTGTCCTTTTTTCTTCCCAGTATGAATTCTTGTATCTTTTTTCCTCTGAGGATTTTTACAGTTGATCGATACAATTTCCACAAAAGTATATGGCAAGTGGCAAAATGCATTAGAGCTTTTACTTTCCTCAATTACTTAAATTCCCAAACACGGAACCTTTAAGAGTTTCAAGTCCTTTGGGTTATGCAAAGCTTAGTCTATATCAGAACAGAGTGAAGACAAGCTAATAGCACTGTGTTTACCTACTACTATATCTTCGATTAATCACCTGAAGAGCCCATTTGATAGTGAACGCTAAACATTACTAAAAGCTACTCGTTAGTAACGTATGTTTTAGTCGGGGGGAACCAAAGGAAATGGAGATTTGCTTTTGTTATGTGTTAAGAGATATGCCAGAATGCGTTCAACTTCTTCTAATCACAGATGATTTATGAGGTGCATGTATTATATAGGTGAGCTTTTCTGTTTACACTTACAGCTCTTCAGTATCATGGGAATAAGTGGCCAGAACAGTTTTTAAGCTACCATTTTACCCTCGTTTTCAGAATAGTACAAGATGTGTCTAGAAGATACATTGGAAATGACAGTTTTATATGTAAATATATACATACAGAGCAAAACACCATCTTGTATGTGTGTGAGGACACACACCATCATACGAACACCTCCTTGCCTATCGATTTTAAGATCTGTGCTGTGTATGGCTCCACTGAACTCTCAGTTTGGTCCCATGTCTCTGCTCATGGGTGAGGGCACAAGCCTGGTGAAAGTAATGGCACGTCCTCCGTGAATATGACCATTAAGATCTAATAAATGTAAATGCGATTGAGGGCTGTACCTTTAGGACGTGAAAAAACTTTTCAAGTTCTGCTACTTTGAGTCCAGTGGTTCACCCAATGCAAATGAAAACCTTCTGAAGCTAATGAGTGTCTTGTGTTTGGGAGTGATTGCAAATGTGCTTTAGTCTTTTCTTTGAATGCACAGGTTCTCCATACTTGATTGGTAATGGATTTTGGGGAACCCTGGGACAACACTTCAGATGATTTTATAATGAGAGTGAGATCATGAGTCCAGTGAATTGAACAACAAAATCACCACAGGGAAGTCTTACATTTCACCTAGCATAACTTGATTTTTTTCTTCCTTTCAAAAACGTATAAAAGAACTTTCTTTCCATTGCCAATAACCTTGATCAGGTAAAGTATTATTTCTATCATCAGTGGTCTGGAAACCTTGGGAATTTATTTGCTAATGAATTCTAGACTGCAGCATTTATGTATGAGTCCCTTGAAAGCTAATTATATATCTCTCTATATATAGAGAGAGACATACACACACTCACAAACACTGTTTTTGTATATGTTCTAGAAGTGTGGACCTATAAAGAACACTCACTCAGGTAGTGTTTGAAAACATCAGCTGGAATTTCCATTTTGATCCTATTCAGGATTTAGCCACCTGGACATGCATCAGTACAGAGACCACCTGTGAAGCTCATACAGTGAGATTTATAATGCGAATCACTACTTTTTTTAGATAAATTATGGTATGTAGTGTTTCTGTTAGAAACAAGTGTATTTATTCTATCTATAATCAAATGCCTACCCCCATATTCATCCAAAGAATGCCTCTGAGCAACAAAATGCTTTTTACAAACCCCAAATAAAAAATTTCTAAGAAAAAAGAGACAATAGAGCAGCTCTTTCTCCATGGCTAGTCACACTCCTTGGCCTCTCAACTGATGCTGCTGATAAATTTGCCGATAAAATCAGGAGGGACTTTCACAGGGGAACTTTACTTTTAAGTTTACATTTTAACTATGTAAGACTCAAACCTCCTTACAATGCAGATCTGCTGATCCCTGTTGTCTGTCCTTGGTTACATGTGCTGACTTCAGTTTCAAAAATAATTTCTAAATCACTTTTGGCTCATCTTGGTTTTTCACATTGCGAAGCCAGTGAAGCTGTGTAAGGATGGACCACATTCCATTCTCCCTCACACTTCATCAACATCAATGCTAATTAAGTTCTAGTTTTGGGTCCAAGTTACACCCAAGAGTAAGAGTAACTGAGATACAGATGGCCTTCAGACTGGGGCAATGGCTTTTCTCTTTATTTTTGCAGTGCCTGGCATGATGTGGCTCATGGATCATGTCCGAGATTCCTGAGAGTTACTGCAAAAGAGATAATAAATAGCAGTATTATACTGCACAGAAGGAAGATTGCCGTCAGCAAATCAATTTTGTGTTTATATAGTACAGTGCCCTGCAGTCCTGGTCTTCTGACTGTCCAAGCTGGAGAACATGATGGAGCTCACCATGAATTTCTCCTGTCCTCATGCAAATAAAAGCAGAGGATGCAAAGTGGTTCATGCTCACATGTTAACCTGGGAACA